>NW_021328952.1:0-272 GCF_001605985.2 Dendrobium catenatum | reverse complement strand
CAACTCCAACTTCAATTTAATTCCTACCTTTGATCAACTCCAACTTCAATTTAATTCCTACCTTTGATCAATCTAAATCTTATCAAAGCCTCCAATCACTTCCAGACTCTTGATCTTAACCCCCTGAGAAGTAAACTGCATTTTTCAGATCCATTTTTGACTCTAGTTGACCAATAGGTCAAAATTGACCAAAATACCCTTATGGGATTTCAAATGGCCATTTCAAATCAAATCCATTCCAAACTCTTTGAAACCACTTCCAATGAATTTAA
>NW_021328951.1:0-591 GCF_001605985.2 Dendrobium catenatum | reverse complement strand
CAGCTGTCGTGTTCTCTGCCGTGCGGGTCGGGTCGTGTCAACCCGGCAACCCGCCTGGTCGGGTCCGGGTTCGATTTTTTGACCCATTTCTCTACCCGGGTCGGGTTACGGTCGACCCGTTTTCCACCCGGGTAAGTTCGGGTTCGACCTGAACCTGACCCGTAACCCGAAACTAACACCCCTAGTTGTTTGTTTCATATTTTCTGTAGTTTGTCTTTTAGTTTGTTTTAGTTTCTGTTGTGTTGTTTTCTTTTTCCTTTGTGTACCCTCTTTTTGTGATGACAAAAGGGGGAGTAGGATGTGGTAGGAAAAAGGGTATGTGCTTGTAACTTTGAATTTCTAGTGAACTATTTTTTTTCTAAGTTTTTCCTACTTGTGTTTGCCATTATAAAAAAGTGGGAGATTGTTGAAAATCTATTTTCATGACTTATGTTTTGATGATTGACAAACACTATTGATTCTCTTGGACTGCCTATTATTTCTAACTTTTCAGGAATCGATGATCGGACGAACAAATGAAGCCAGTTCAAGATTGCGTAGGTTTAGGGTTGAGTGAGTCTGTACTTTGTTTTTTCTCTTCTTGAGTCTATT
>NW_021328950.1:0-200 GCF_001605985.2 Dendrobium catenatum | reverse complement strand
ATTAACTTTTTTTTTTTTTTTTTAAAGAAAATTTTCATTTGATGTTGATGGATTTATGCACATAATCGACATAAATCATCGTTCGTTCGTAAGTTTGATATACGTTGTCAACCTGAGGATGATGCCAACCAACTCTGTTGCTTAACTTCACTCTATGGGTGTTAATTTCGGGTCACGAGTCGGGTTCCGGTTGAACTCGG
>NW_021328949.1:0-312 GCF_001605985.2 Dendrobium catenatum | reverse complement strand
CACTTAAAATTGACCCTTTTCCTTAGTTAATTAATAATTAATTCATGTTAAATACTAAAAATCCATATAATGTCTCTAATTACTCATATTTGAGCCCTTAATTCATGAAAATTAAAAGCCTTATATTCATACCTCTAGTTTAACATTAATTTACTTTTTAAAGTAAATTGATAATTAGTTAGATTACTTAAATATAAATATTTAAAAATTCCAAATTAATTCCTAATCACTTGGGATTATCCCATTAGATCATTTCTAACCTCTAGGGATGATTTTAAGAGGTTTTGGTTTCATTTGGAACAAAATCCACAA
>NW_021328948.1:0-698 GCF_001605985.2 Dendrobium catenatum | reverse complement strand
AAATACTATTTGAAAAGAGAAATACAAAATAAGAAAAAATCTAAATTGCAATAATAATATTAAAGATAATGTAGTCTAAATTAGAGACATGAAATTGAAAATTATAATAATATCAAGTTATAAGAATCACTTAAATTTAGAATAATTAGATTTTCTAATGAAATTAATTTTAATTTACAATTTAGATTAAAGTACTATTAAGATTAAAAAAAATGAATGTCATAAAGTCTAACACACATTTATAAAATAATTAAACAACAAAGCATTGGAACATATATTAATATCGAATGAAGATATTACAATTTAGTCCAAGATATCAATAAAAACACATCTAAAGACAAATGAAATACAACAATCTAAAAGAAAATAACAAACACATAAACCACATTAAAAAAAACTAAAAAGCACAATGAATACACAACAAAACAAAATAAAAAAATATCAATGTTGCAGAAAACATATTTATCTAAGCATGTAAATAAATCCCTCCAAGCCTTGTTCTTAATATATTGAAAGTATCAAAGGCTAAAGGTTTTGTAAAAATATCTGCAAGTTGATTTTCAGTTGAAACATGGGTAAGTTGAATTTCTCCCTTGGATACATGATTCCTTAAGAAATGATGCCTTATGTCAATGTGTTTGGTTCTTGAATGTTAAATAGAATTTTTAAAAATGCAGATAGCACTAGTATTATCACAA
>NW_021328947.1:0-293 GCF_001605985.2 Dendrobium catenatum | reverse complement strand
ATTATTTAGAGGTTAGAGGACCATTATTTTTTAATTATTGGATTAGTTTCTTATTTTAAGGATTAGATTAATTTAAAATTTTTATCAATCGATTTCTGGTGTTGTGCCACCAGACTCGAGGAATCAAGTCTCTTTAGAACACTTAGCCCGACAGCCCGAAGTATTCCATCCTAAAAAAATTGTTGATATAATTGGATTAATAATTTTTGTTTGGTTAAATATTTAAGAATTATCTAATTTTAAGATTTTTCACTCTATTGAATTCATTCGTGGTGTTATGCTACCATGCTAGA
>NW_021328946.1:0-1310 GCF_001605985.2 Dendrobium catenatum | reverse complement strand
GGAGAATATCAAATAATTCTATCTGCAATAAAAAAAAATTTACCTGATGAATCACAAAGAAATAGGGCAAATAAAACTGTGGAGAGAGAGAGATAGAGAGAGAGATATGGCAATCATGCTAACTTCAACTAAAATTCAAATGACTTGGCAGAATTCAGTAACTATAAAGTAATGCATGGTGGAAAGGCTAGTAATAAATTCAGTTGTCTCAAATCTTTGAGAAGAGCATTGGAAATAAAGCTGAGAAGACCTATAAATGTAAAGTTTTTGGAGAGAAGCGAGGCTAGGAAGGCAAGAAGGCATGCAATCCATGTTCTCAGGAAGTTGTAGATACAATACACACCAAGATTCTTAAACCCTAAACTTCTTTAGAAAACATTAAGAAAGCCACCCCAACCGAAGCCGGAATTAAATCCTGCTTGTTGCAAAATAGGCCATTAAGGCCTAATTCATGCATGTAAAAAAACACAACATAAGAGATGCCATCCAGGAGAACCCCTAGGGGCATATGACTCATCATAGCCCTCTCTAAAAATACAAACAAACAAACAACAAACAAAACAAATTTCTCAACAAGGAGACAACACAGATCTGAAAAAGAGCACATTGGAGATGAACGTCATACCGATTATGAGGAAAAATATAAGTTGTGTTGCCAGCATTGTAAAGAGGAATAAGAAACTCATGCTCTGGACGAAGTAGAAGAAATGTGACCTGCAATTCCGTTACTTCCATAAAAAAAAAAAAAATAGCCTTTCATTGTTTCCCAAAGGCCCTAGCTTATTTGATCCAACATTTGTAGAAAGAAGAAAGACTAAGAAGGTAAGAACGCAGATAATCCATGCTCTCAAGAAATGCTTGATAAGGTACAGGTTTTTAAAAAAAAATAACATAACAGCAGAGAGGCCATCCAGGAGAACCCCTAGGGCCATATAACTCATCATAGCCCTCTCTGAAAAAAAAAAGAAACAAACAAAACAATTTTGCAATAAGGAGTCAGGCACCAATTTTATATAAGTATTTTTAATAAAAACTAAATAAATTATTAAAAAAATTATTTACCTCCTTATCCATTAAAGTAAATTTCTGGATCCTTCGTTGCCCAGATTCGAATGTTTGAACAATGTCAATTTGAGTTATAACAGCAATAATACGCCAATAACGTTGGTGAAAAGATAAATTTCTGATAAAACTTGAAGCCTCCGTTAATTTTTATCTGATATTAACAAAAATATGAACTTTGTTAGTAAAAAAAAAAAACATGTTAATAATAAACTAATTTCACTTATTTAAATATATGTTCATACATG
>NW_021328945.1:0-1063 GCF_001605985.2 Dendrobium catenatum | reverse complement strand
CTAGTGAGAACATCCATAACAAAAGCAAAAAGCATACACCAATATACCTTCTATTACCGGAGGCGATGACCTTCTCTTACCTGAGGCGGCGAGTTTGGGCAATCAGTGACGGCGAACGATGTAAGTTCGGTGGCGAAAGTCGGTGAGGAATCGACCGCGTTCGAGATATCTCTCAGACGCGAGCGAAGCTAACCAAATTGAAGAGGAAAGAAATGAGAAGACATATGGAAGAGCGGTCGAAATAGAGCCCTTTCCATCAATTTTTTTGGTGGATTATTTATCGGTCATATTGCCGGAGGAAAATACGTTGGTAATTATTCGTCGAGTTTAAGTAAGCCAGCACAATTTATGCCAGTAATAATCGATGAAAATTACACCAGGATATTTTAAATACCGATGAAAAAAAATGCTGAATATGCGTTGGTACTCTAACGACAAAAATTTTGTCGGAAATGCCACCGTTAACTTACTAGCGCATATTCTGTCGGTTAGACCGCCGCTTTTCCGACTTATGTTTATCCATCAAAAATTCAGATGGAAATGACAGATTTTTCTGTAGTGCTAGGTTGATTATGATTTTAGAGGTAGAGATGGCTTGATCTAAAGACATTGGATTAGATAACACAACATGGTCATTGGGGCCATTATGAATAGCAAGTTTTGTCCTCCTCTTAGAGGTGAAGGTAACACGGCTCGTAAGTAATATATGAGGTAGAATATAAAGGTCATGGAAGTCATTAAGTATTGAATCATTCATTTTTTTAAAGGTGAAGATGATATGATTTGAAAGTGTATAAATTTGTTAGGATGACCAAGCAGATGTTAGAATGATCCTTAATTAGAGATGGAGGAAGTTCGAACGGCAAGAACATCACATGGCAAATAGAACTTTTGAATTTATCACATGATTCAAAAGTTCGCACTACAGGAAAATCGCTTGTTATCGGTAGCTAAAATCAGTCAAAATATTCGCACAATTAATTATTAATTTAATTTTTTAATTTAATAATATTTCATTTTATTTAATTTAATAATGAATTATTAATTATTAATTTAATTTAAT
>NW_021328944.1:0-209 GCF_001605985.2 Dendrobium catenatum | reverse complement strand
CGGAGAGGATCTCCTCTCCAAAATCTGAAATATTCTCAGATTTTGGGAGCCTTGAGGAGAGGATCTCCTCTCCAAGTCAGTTATTTGAGAGCCTAATTGAGAGAAGCAATGAAATCGGGATTTTTACAAAAAATTTCAGCAAGGGGCCAGCCCGTATGAGGAGGTGGGAAGAAAAAAGAATTTATTTCCGAAGCCTTGGGGAGGAGTTC
>NW_021328943.1:0-457 GCF_001605985.2 Dendrobium catenatum | reverse complement strand
CCAAAAGCTCATCTACCACCGGAATAGGAAATTTGTCTAACACGGTCTCTTTGTTGAGGGCCCGATAGTCCACACAGAATCGCCAACTACCGTCTTTCTTTTTTACCAAGAGCACAGGACTGGAAAATGGGCTCACACTGGGCTAGATCACCTGAGCTTCCATCATCTCTGCTACTAACCTCTCAATCTCCTCCTTCTGAGCATGAGGATATCTGTAGGGTCACACACTGATGGGTGCTACCCCTGTCTTCAACACAATAGCATGCTCCCTGGATCGGATAGGGGGTAGCCCTTTGGGCATCTGAAACACTGTGGAGTGCTGTTGTAGAAGATCCTGGACCACCTCAGGTATGACTTCTGGCTCTCTTTCTACCTCCATGCCCACCTGCTGTAGCTCTATCAAATAGCCCTCCCCATCATCTCTCAAAGTCTTGAAGATGGACTTCAAGGCCACTCT
>NW_021328942.1:0-310 GCF_001605985.2 Dendrobium catenatum | reverse complement strand
TCCAAAGTAGCCCAACACATACTGTCATAGGCTTGTTACATATCTACTTTGATAGCAACCAAACCTTTCTTAGCTTTAGAATGTCTAAATTTATTAAACAATTCTTGAGCTAAAAGAATTTGGTCAGAAATAGACCTTCCCTTGATAAAGGTATTTTGTTCCATGGAAATGATTTTCGGAATTATGAAACTCATCCTATTTAAGATCATTTTGGCCACTAATTTATAAATGGCATTACACAAGCTAATTGGCCGATAGTTAGTAGGATGCATTGGAGAATCAACCTTTGGAATTAATACCACATTGGTTT
>NW_021328941.1:0-281 GCF_001605985.2 Dendrobium catenatum | reverse complement strand
CGAGCTCTCTGAACTTGTAGTCTGTCCAAGTGTAGTCCACTAGAAGAACCTTTGAGGTGAAAACGCCTGGATCGAATGCTATAGCTTCTCGAACGGATTTGAGCTAGGTTCGCCGGAAAGCTCGCCGTCGGCGACGTCTAGTGGCTGGATCCGACTTGAGATGGATAGAAGAAGACCTGGGATGCTCGAACGAAATGAGTTTGAGCTCTGGGGTGGCTTGAGTAGAAAGAGAGCAAGGCTTGAAAGAATGACGGCTCAAAATGAGGTTCTACCCTATTCAA
>NW_021328940.1:0-341 GCF_001605985.2 Dendrobium catenatum | reverse complement strand
GATGGAAAGCTAACCTGCTCTCGTTTGCTGGTAGATTGCAATACATTAAGTTTACTATTCAAAACTCCATTGGATACTGGATTAGGGGTTCAAATATGCCAAAAACGGTGAGCAAATTTGTTAAAAAAGTTAGCTCCAAATTCTTATTTTTTGGTGATTCAACACTATCTAGGAAACTTCATATGGTTTCCTGGGATACTGTTTTTCGTCCCAAGAATAAAGGGGGCTTAGGGATTCATTCGATTAATGCCATACAGTTTGCCTATAACTGCTCTGTAATACTTAGGATGTATAATGGCACTTATCCCCTATCTATTTGGCTCATTAAGAAGTATTCCTCG
>NW_021328939.1:0-2243 GCF_001605985.2 Dendrobium catenatum | reverse complement strand
TAGTTTTTTATTGAGTGCATGTTTTTAAAAAATTTTGAGTGACAATTGTCCGGGACAAAATTTTTTCATACGTGATGAATTTTTTAGTGTGTCAAACTGTCGAATTTGAACCTTTTACATGCAGTTTTTCAATTTTTAATAGTCACTTCGTCTGTAAGATCGTTACGATCATCCGGGATGAATTTTTTTTTTTTCAAACGACGAGACGATTGAATGACAGTTAAATGGATATATAAGGTCATTTTTAATACTATATTCGTACATACGAACCTTTGGTTCGTCCGGACGAACAAATGGAGGTTCGATGTGGGGCACGGTTTCAACTGCCATTAAAACGATCATCAGTTCTGATCATCCAGGACGAACACGTGTTCGTCTGTATGATCATTTTGGTCAAAAGTCTATACGAAAGGATGCTTCGTAAGTTATGTGATTACGAAAAGCCATTTTATTTTGAACTCATTCGTTCATCCATACAAATTTTTTTTTGTACAGGATGAACGTAATTTTATCTGTATGAACAATCATTTTTCAATAAATTGGTGAGCTTTTGAACTCAATAGTCATCACTCACACATCACTTTCAAAACCTTTTGTCATTTAGATCCTTTTTAATGGCTAGTTCAAGCAAGCAATAAAAGATTCTAGCCAAGGGACTACCTAGAAACTCTTCTGATAACTTTCTTTCCAAACCAATGAAGAGTCTTTTCCCAGATTCGTGTCCGCTAAGATCACCCCCTCTAGAATTCTTATCCAGGATCAACTGACCTTTCAGGTAATGAACTTGTTTGCTTCAACTCAGTTTGGTAATTTTATCCTCACACTAGTTTATCTCAACAACAAAGAAACCTTTCACTATTTCCTGGCAAACATGTCTTTCAACTCCGACCATTCTATAATCTGTTCTTATGTCTTTAAGAAAAAAGTTGAAATCACCAAGCCTGACCTAGGAATCTTTTTAAACTTAAGAACTGAGGGAAGTAGAGCACATACCTTGACCACCACTTCTGAATTTGAATGGTCTGAAATTAATACAGTGATTAGAGGAATCGTTTTTAACGAGCATATGCCTAAAGTATCCAGTCTCATTTGTAATGCTCGTATCATCCAGCATGTTCTTAAAACTTTTATAATTCCTAAAGCTGGTGATAGAATCAACATTATTCCTCTTCTTTCTATGGTAACCTACTTGATTATGACTAAACAACCTATAGATGAAGTCCAATTAATCCTTGACTATCTTTATGGACTCTCTGAAATTGGTCATATCGAACATAAAAGAAAGAAGAACATTGCCTTAGGACTTCTAATTGCCTATATTCTAAAGAAGAAATACAATTTGGTTCATCCTGATCAAGATTTTGAAGAACCGCTCTACTACAACGACGAATCATTTAGAGCAATCTTCAATAAAGATGAACCAAGTAAAACACATGTCATTAGTGATACTGAGGAAGAACATGAAGCTGCACCTGCACCTGCTAATGAACCAAATTATCAGGATTTTGTACAAAGATTTGACCATTTAGAGACTCACTTTGATCAAAGGTTTGATCAAATTGAAGCTCATATGCAGCAGTAGGATATCTAGTACACTCAAGATATGGGATTTATGCGAGAATAGATAAATGATATAAATTCCAATATGCTTATGATGAGTAGCTATTTCAACTTCTTCGATGCTGCACCTCCTCCTCCAAATCAAGGTCCATCAGAATATTTCATGTACTTGATTATGTGTTTTCTTTAGTTGATGTGTCAGTCTTGTGATTTAGGAAAATGTGATGTATTTTCTTTTCATTAGATGTTTTTGTTTTTGAATCTTATGTCATATTGATATCATTTGCTGAGATTGTAATATCCTTTATTTTGATATCAATATAAGTTATCCTGTTTTGGATTTAATCTTGTTTTAGAAATGTGTGTCAGCCCATATGACAATTGTTATAATTTTTTATCTTAAGAGTGCTATACTTTGAAATTCAAGTTAAAATTAAATTCATTAGAAAATTTAATTTTTCAAACTAAAAGGAGGATTATTGATCTCAGAATGAAGAACGATTTCAGAAGTTCTTCCAAATCATCTCAGTGATATGAGACCCGAAATTCTCATTGCAAATAGAAAAGTTGGAAAATACATAAGGTTGGAAATTCTATTCAAAGAATTTTCCATATCTTTTGCTTGGTACCCCATCATTGGTAATTAGAAAAGACATCTAAAATACCTATTATCATTTTTCATA
>NW_021328938.1:0-283 GCF_001605985.2 Dendrobium catenatum | reverse complement strand
TTCCTCAAGTGTAAGCAAACCACTTGTCTTTCTAGGGAATAAGTACAACCTTCAAACTATAACACTATCAATTCAACAATTCTACATGCTACCAGTACATAGAATAATTACATTATTGTGTTTTGTACATAAACTGACCACTTTCTCTACTCTTTCATCAGCACCATTCACTAATAGCAAACTCTTCTTTATCTACCATTTATCACTGAAAAACTAAAAAATTTCTTTTATGCATATATGTATGTATGTGTGTGTGTGTACTAAGGTGCAAGTTTGGCAAAGC
>NW_021328937.1:0-1459 GCF_001605985.2 Dendrobium catenatum | reverse complement strand
AGTGGTTTTTCCTTTTCTTGAGTCAAATGTAATAAGGTGGATCCTGATACTAAGTAACTTTGCACACAAACTCAAGGGGAGAAATTCGGTAAGTTTTTGAGTTTTTTTATTTTTGATCATATCGTACGGGATGATCCAAAATCATCATGGATGATCATGTAATAATAGAAATCCTATTTGGGACTGGCTTGAGCAAATCGTCCTGGACGATAGACTCGAATAAAAAAGACTCAGCCGCCAAACTCTATTAGGTAATAAATTATTTTTAGAAATCATACAAGATGATCCTATATCATCATGGACAATTCATTACAATCATGTCTAAATTAGTCAGGTGATTAAGGAAAGTAATTAAAGATAGATTGATCGATCATATCGTTCTGGACGATCTGTTAGAAAAACTATAAACTTCTCCTGAATCACCTGGATGACTAGAATGATATGCTTGATGATAATCCCTAATTTTGAACTAATTATACAGACGATCCATGGATTGTCCTGGACGATACATTATATTTCTTCATTGTCCAACATGTATCTCCTAGACGACTAGAACGATTTGTTGGACGATAATCCATGATTTTGAACTAATCATACACGATGATCTAGGAATCGTCTTGAACGATATAGAAATCATCATGGATGATAAGTTATATTTCTTTATTGTCCAACATATATCTTCTAGACGACCAGAACGATGTGATGGCTGATATGTATGATTTTAAACTAATCGTACAAGATGATGTTCACATCATACTGGACGATCAAAATAAATTATGTGTTCTAATTACCTAGCACACCCAGATCGTCCTGGCTAGAAGGGCTGAAATACACTGATCGTATGGGATGATCTGTCAATCGTCCTAGACAATCTTTGACAGCTAATTGGAAATTAGGGCATTTTTTAGTGTCTTCTTTATAAGATCTCTTGATTATTGTTGAGAGTATCTTTTATTGAAGTTTTGACCTGAGAGTGCTTAGAGAAGGAGAGGGAGAGCTTGTGAGGAGAAAGAGAATCTTGTAAGGGGGAGTTTGTGAGGTGTTCACAAAGGTTTCTCTAAGCAAGAATTCAAGCCATCTTCTCCGTTCGTCGTTCTTGGCTCCTTGGTGGCTCTAGGGAGGTCTTCGTCAGCAATAGATCAAGATTCTATGCATACTTTTGGAGGAAGCAAAAGGTGTTCGTGTTCTCTGCCTCACATGGGTTGGTGAAAAGAAGTTTGTAAAGGCTTCTACATGTTGTTGTGGGAGCAAAAGGAGAGACACTGTGTTTTAGTGCAATACCTGGAGGAGAGGCTCCAGGGAGTGGACGTAGGTCAAGTTGACCGAACCACTATAAAATTTAATGTGTTCTTTCTGTGTTATTCCTGCACTTTATTTTTCTGCATATTAATTTATGTGGTTGATTGCATTTGTTTTCAAATATTCAAAAAGATTACTTTGTGTTTAAGAATTTTTAAAA
>NW_021328936.1:0-275 GCF_001605985.2 Dendrobium catenatum | reverse complement strand
TACTTCTATTTACAAAGAAAAGGGGAAGGAACTTCACGACCCCGTTCAAACAAAAGAACCGGATGAATTCAAAAGGCTTCGTGCCTATCGTTTGTCCAAAGGGAGAACTGCTAGCTGGGACCCCGGCCCTTACTTTTTAGCAGGGCGCCTGACTGCACGGAATGAAATACCAGAAGTGAAGTAGTCAAGCCCCAAAAGCACACTTCTTAGTTGGGGCGGGGGCTGCTTTTGAAAAAGGTATGGCTTAATATTCATAGTAGTAAAGCGGGCTTCTT
>NW_021328935.1:0-246 GCF_001605985.2 Dendrobium catenatum | reverse complement strand
ACTTACCATCCCTATGGATAGTTAATGTTATACATAAAACCCCTATGTTTTCTAAAATTACACTTGCTTGCTATTGTTATATATTACATTATGTAATAAACAAAAGATGTTTTAAAAAATTCAACTTATCTCTCATATTATCGAATATTAAATTGCATGTTAGCATCACTTTGTTAACAAAGAGCACCAAAAATAGGGGACAAGTGCAATTTTAGAAAATATAAGTGAGGTACATGTAAAATTGAC
>NW_021328934.1:0-250 GCF_001605985.2 Dendrobium catenatum | reverse complement strand
CTTTTCACATGTATCCTATCTCTAAGAGTAAAGCCGCACATCCACCTGAGCATCATTATCTCTGCAACATTTAACTTAATATCTTGCTTCTCTTTTAATGACCTACATAGTTGAATTAAATAAAAAATGAAAATTTAATTGAAGAATTTTTTTATTATTATTAAACTCGCAGAGGGACCTACCAGTTAAACAAAATAAAATTACAAGTCTTTAAAAACCTTCAATAGTTTTTTTTTTTTTTTTTTTTAAA
>NW_021328933.1:0-251 GCF_001605985.2 Dendrobium catenatum | reverse complement strand
TAAATGCAGAAATAAAAGTGCGAAAGCAAGAAAACAATAACACAGGAATTTATAGTGGTTCGGTCAACTCGACCTATGTCCACTCCTTGGAGGCACCCTTCAAGTATTGCACTATAAAACGTGACTCTCCTTTAGCCACCACAGCTAGGCGGAGAAGCCTTTACAAAGCACCTCCTTTTTGCTACCATCCCGGCAAGGCAGAGAACTTACCTCCTTTTGCTTCCTCCTAAAGCTGACAGAGAACCACAACC
>NW_021328932.1:0-238 GCF_001605985.2 Dendrobium catenatum | reverse complement strand
CCCCAATAAATGCTCTCTTTGAGCATAAGGCGTTAAGGTGTTATCATATGATTCAAATCACACCGAAACTGTTTAATTGATATATATGTTGATGCTGTTTGATTCTGCACAATGTGGCAATAAAATGTTGAACATGTGAGATTGCTTTGTCGAATTTGGTTTTCCTTACCGTCGGTACAGCTATTTTGAGAAATTTATGTAAAACTGCCTGTAAATTTATTTATTTTTTTGATGTAAA
>NW_021328931.1:0-2490 GCF_001605985.2 Dendrobium catenatum | reverse complement strand
CCGGTTCACGATTTCACCAGAGTGTTATAAACATGTTTTAGTATTTATTGGTTATTTTCTCATAAATTTTGGATTTTCAAATTTCAAGTTATGCAAGGATTTATATTAAGTTTTCAATTAAAACTAAAAAAGTTTTACAATTTTATGTATACAATTACCTTTATTCTTTTAATAAGTTTCATATTCTACTTCTATAATCTTGCACATTTGCTTTTCATTTGCTCATGAACTATTTCATTGAGGGAAGGAGAGAAATAAAGGAGAGGAGAGAGAGCTTAGGAACATGTCTTAGAGTTAATTTTGCCTATTATGCTAGTTGAAAAATTTATCTAGATTAAGGTAGGCTGTCATTATCCTACTTTATATTTCAATTTTATTGTAACCATGTAAATTTGGACTTTTTTTTAAAATTTCTTTCAAACAGTGGCTTGATCAACTAGCTCAAGAAGATCATAGTTAGTATGGGTTGGGTTTTATTGGTAAATTATTTTATGTTGCATAAAATGATTATTACTTGTCCACCAAAATCAAATTAAATGCAATATATATAATTTCATTTATCAAAAATAATTTGAAGTAATTTGTAAGTTATATAAAAATTTTATTTTTTTGGTAACCTTACACTTTTGTGCATTAAAAAGAACATAGACCGATAAGCATATTACGAAAGATTCATTTAATTGAAGGCTAAAACTAATTATTTTTCTCTCTCATCTATTCTTTTCATCATTTCCATCATTTTAATTTTTAATTTGGCCGAATTTTTCATGATATATTTTAAAATGATTATTTAAGGTATTTTCATGTAGATTAAATTAATTCCCTTGGGTTCAAAATTTAGAAAATTTGTAAATTTCCTAAAATCACATCAATCACCTTAAATCATGCTTGGGCTAGTAATATGAATGATCGTTTTCATGTTTCTAGCTCTAATGTGTTTATTTCATCATATTAATGTTGTCATAATCTTATAAATTTTATATTTATATTTTATATTAAAGAATTAATTGATATTCAAATATTTTCAAATCCATTTCTCTCTCTCTCTCTCTTTCTCTCTCTCTCTTAGAAAAAAATCCCAAGTTAAAGTTCTCTTTGCAAAATTCCTCCAAAGCTCTTAGGAAATTGTTTGAAGACTCTTCTTTGTCATCTTTCATATTTCCAAGAAGTGGAAGTTGAGTGAAGTATGTGAGTTCGTACAGGTTGTTAGACCTAATAGAGATGTCTCAAGGCTAACCAAGAGGGTGGATTAATAATTTAAAAAATCTCTTGAATTTTAGAAAAAAAATTTTAAGAAATTTTACTCAAATATCCTGAAGTAAGCGGTTGTTTGTAGAAATAGATTTGCACAAAATATTTTTCAACCACAGTAGTATAAAGTGCATAAAATAAAAATGCAGGAAAAAGTAAAAGAACAGAAAAATACCAAATATTATAGTGGTTCGGTTCAATTAGACCTATGTCCACTCTCTGGAGACTCTTTCTCCAGGTATTACACTAAACACAAGTGACACACATTTTGCTCCCACATCAAAGCGGAGAAGTCCTTATAAAACCTCTCTTCCACCAACCCGATGTGGTAGAGAACCGTCATCCTTTTTCACCCTTCTAGTGAAAGCAGAGTACTGTCGTTCTTTTTCATTCTCTTGGTGAAGGCAGAGTACCCGATTTACTCCGGAGATCTTCTCTCAAGAGTCTTCAAAGAAGTCGGGCAGAGTTTTAAAAAATAACTAAGAGATCCTCACCTTTGGGAAACTTTGTGAATCCCTCACAATTTCCTCTTGTAAGATTTCTCACTCTCCACTCCCAAACACTTTCTCAAATTACTCTCTTTTTTAACTCTCAAGAGAAATTCACAGCAAAATAGATCTCAAAGACATTTTTTATGACTCATTATATAGAAAACACATAAAAAACTATAAATAAACTGAATTTTCAAAGTGAAAAATGAGTCAGATCATACAATATGATCATGAATCATCTGTACAAACAATTCAAAAATCATGGGACGATTTGCTATGAACACTATTTCGTACACTATTAGTCATCTGTATGATTTACAGGTCATTTGTATGAACATTTAAAGTTCATCTAGACGATTTGGTACAAAGCTTATTTCGTACACTATCAGTCGTCTGTACGATATTTAGGTCATTTGTACGAACATTAAAAATTCATTTGGAGAGCTATTACGAAGCTTATTTCGTACATTATTAGTCACATGTACGATTTATAGATCATATGTACGAAAAATTAAAGTTCGTCTGGACGATTTGGTATGAAGCTGATTTCATACACTGTCATTCATCTGTATGATATTTCGATTGTATGTACGAACAATTAAAATTAGTCTGACGATCTTGTATTAAGCTTATTTCATACACTATCAGTCGTCTGTACGAACTAACATCGTGTCACGACCCGACCCAAGACGGATCCCGCCCCGCATCGGCCCGCGACCAGCTTAACGAACTAACCAGGATCTGGCTT
>NW_021328930.1:0-338 GCF_001605985.2 Dendrobium catenatum | reverse complement strand
TGAGGGCTCTATTTATAGTTTTTCTGGAGTGGCATAGCTCGTAAATAGGTGTGAGATCGTGGTTTGAATGGACGGCCGATATTGAACCCTTCGATTGTGCACCGTTCGTTAGACATTTGGAGGCCTTAATGATGTTGGAATTCAGCGATCTTGGGCTCGTTGGATTTGTCTCGTTGAGCCGCTCGATTCGGGTATAAGCTCGTTAAAATCAGAGACCGTTTGATAACTCAAATTGCGGTTTGAACCTTCCAACAGCGCTTCGGGTCCTTGATTTGGACTCATTTGGGCTTGGATTGGGTCAAATTTGGTGTCATTGGATTTGTATTTCCTAGACGTTC
>NW_021328929.1:0-332 GCF_001605985.2 Dendrobium catenatum | reverse complement strand
CTCTCTTTCCTATGTTGTTCTCCTCCTGCATGGTATCCCAGGTTTTCCTAAAATAAAATCCTACAAACGTCATGCCATAAATCTCTGAGTTTGGGACCAAATTCCAAACTCTCCATCTCACTTGTTGGAACACTAAAACTAGCAAATGAATAATACCCCCCTTTCATGTATGATGATTTGAAACCTCCAAAGGTTCCAAACAAAAGTCATTTCATGAATCATGTAATCCTAGGATCAAAGTCCTAGGTTTACTTGACCTTGTTTGTTGAAGAAAAATCAACAAATGTCCACCCTCACATATTCTTCATGCATGATACTTAGAGCATTCTCAA
>NW_021328928.1:0-218 GCF_001605985.2 Dendrobium catenatum | reverse complement strand
GGCACAATATCACAAACAATTTGATCTTTAAATGATCTCCCAATTGATAAATTGACAGTACATTGTTTAGTGATTGGAACCTCACCCACTTCTTTAAACCAAGAGATCTTATAGGATTTAGCAAGTGGTTTTGATTTGAGTTTAAATTTGTCGATCAATTTTTGAGAAACAAAATTTCCAAAACTTCCACTATCTATCATAAGGGTACAGATTTTTCC
>NW_021328927.1:0-237 GCF_001605985.2 Dendrobium catenatum | reverse complement strand
CTCCCACTCCTTACCAGCAATACAATCAACTTCTTTCCTACTAAACGATTCCATCTTAGTCTCCAACAATCCAATAAAGTTAACATTAAACTCCCCCACTAGGTGCCGTAAGTAATTGCCCGTCTTCCTCTTACGAGCACCTCTACAGTTCCAACATAGGATGTTAAGCATGATCCACCAAAGGGGAAGCGTCCCCGCCGCCAAAGGTTTCAGAAAACACATCTTGCCATTGCTCAG
>NW_021328926.1:0-355 GCF_001605985.2 Dendrobium catenatum | reverse complement strand
CTTGAAGACCATAAAATGAAATTTTAATCAAAGTTTAAATATTAATGAATTACTATCCATTTTTAGAAAATTTAGTTTGTCAGTCAGTTTTAAAAAATTAAGATACTGATATTTGAAGTTCAAGTTGTATTAGCCAATTTTAGAAAGTCTCGGGTCCTTTTAGAAATTAGGCTAAGGGTCCAAAAAGTCACTATGGGAAATAGGCTAGGTTTGGATCTACTATCACCTTAGGTAAATACTAGACCTTAATATGAGTAGTTAGACAGGTAGTACACTAAAATCAGAGTTTTCTAGGCAAAGTTATGAATTTTAGAAGTTCGGGGTATTTATGGAATTTTCTAAATTAACTAGGAAA
>NW_021328925.1:0-259 GCF_001605985.2 Dendrobium catenatum | reverse complement strand
TAAAATTGACTTAAAGAAAATTCAATCGAACTTGAATAAGCACGAAGTTGGGTTAAATTAGATCCGATCACATTTGATTAAATTGGATCCGTTCATTTTTCAGCCCCGTCAAGTTTGATTTAATTCGAGTCGTGGATTTATTTAGGTTTAATTTTGTTAGTTTGGTCGTTCTGATTTGAATCCAATCAAACCCAAATAAACTCAATTTGAGTTAAATAAGTTCGATCCGAACTCCAATTCGATCCTGAATTTAGCCCAA
>NW_021328924.1:0-214 GCF_001605985.2 Dendrobium catenatum | reverse complement strand
ACTTCAAATTGAATTCAGCATGAGATACTCTGTAATATTTGAAGCTTGTACTTTTCTTTGAAATAAAAAAAAAATTGAAAGGGAGTGATTGTAACTTGAGTGAATAAAAACATACACACACACACACATGAGAAGATCATATAAAATTTATATTGATCATACAGGATGATATATGTTTGTACTGGACGATCAGACAGTTATCTCCCATAGAGCA
>NW_021328923.1:0-935 GCF_001605985.2 Dendrobium catenatum | reverse complement strand
GTGTTGAGAGCACTACAATGCTAGAAATTGCCACAACAACATTAATGTCTCTGTTCTGCAGTGAATCTGATTTCTAAATGTGGCGGTGCAACATTAGGCCGCTAAAAATATTTTTTTAATATTTTTTTCTTTAAATCCCCTACCACCTTTCCTCTTCTTCCCCTTGCCCCTACTTTTTGTTCATTGTTCATTTTACGAAAAGTGTTTTAATCATTATAAGTGGCTAATTTCTTACTCATGTTTTCGATGATTTTGATTTCTATTGATTTTCTCTTAAATCTGCCACGAATTCTTTTTCTCCTGATTTTGTAAGCTTTTGCCTTGTAACTTTTGATATGCTAGATTTGATCATTATGAATAATATGATATGATTTATTATATTTTTATCGATTAAATTTATTTATATAAATGTTTCCTTGAAATGAGTAGAAAAAGGTATAATAAAAATGGCTTGAAAATAGTGTAATGTGATTTGATATAATAATAATAGAATGGGATTGAGCCTGAAATGCAATTACTATGTATTGAAAGTATATAATGTATTGTATATGATACTGAAATGATGGAAAATAATGCACCGACTATATCAAATATATGAAATGATAACATTATGTGATATCCTCAAGATCCATGTGGTCCACTGACAGGAAGGAGCTAAAGGATGAGAGTCATAAGGATGAAGACTAATTAGGAGTCACAAGGAGTCGGGGAGTGACATATAAGGGCAAGCACAATGATTCACCAAGTGATTACAAATGATACTCTCAAGATCAAGAAACCCTCATCTGAATATCTAATATTATTATTGATACATATAATGATATTATTATTGATATTAATATTGATACTGATATTGCTCTTGCCCTATTACTAATACCGTTATTGATATTGTTTTGGCACTCACTACGGGAAAACACGCGATTACCGTCGGATTT
>NW_021328922.1:0-1017 GCF_001605985.2 Dendrobium catenatum | reverse complement strand
CCACTACCCGGTGCGGTAGAGAACCATCATCCTTTTGTACTCTTCCCAATGTTAGCAGAGAATCGTCCATCCTTTCACACTCTCTTGGTGTAGGCAGAGAACCCTTTGTCCTTTCATACTCTCCATGTGTGGGCAGAGAACCCTTCTTCCTTTCACACTCTCCAAGTGTGGGCAGAGAACCCTTCGGCTATTCACACTCTCCAAGTGTCGGTAGAGAACCGAATCTCTTTGACATATATTCTAACAAGAAATCTAGAAGGAAGAAAGAAAAGAGTTAAGTAATTAAAAACCACAAGTAGAGATTCTTACCTTTGAGTACCAAGTGAATCTTTCATGTTCCAGTAGTAAGAATCCTCCTTCAAACACTCTCTCACACTCACTCCTTGAGTCTCCCTTCATTCGGCACGAAGATCAGTAGGCAAAAAGATTAAGAGGCAATTCTGATTGAACTTTATATAGGAAAGACATAAAAAATCATCCAAAAATTGTTGATATTCAAGTCTATACATAGTGGATCATCCGTACAATCATGGATCATCCTGGACGAACATACTTAAATCAGTTGCATGCGAACTCAATGTATATTGGTACGAACTGACTTCATACTCGATTATCATCCCGTAGGAACTTAGTTCGTCCGGTACGAACAGTTATACCATGGGTCGGTTTGACAAACTGTATGAAGTTATCAAAATTGGAAATGTTAAAATATTTTCATCCTGGGACGAATAAGAGTTCGTCTGGATGTAATTTTTACATAGAGCATTTCATCCTGGGATGAATTGAAGTTTTTCTGTATGAAATTTTTACATAAAGTATTTTGTCCTAGGCCGAATATAGAATTTCATCTGAACAAAAATTTTCTAGAGAGTATTTTGTCCTTGGATGAATTGAAGTTCATCTGGACAAAATTTTTACATAGAGCATTTCGTCTGGGCCGAATATTGAATTTCGTCTGGATGATCAGAACTTAAAAAATTTTTCATACTTCCTATTCGTTCCATTGCTCTTCTGAGG
>NW_021328921.1:0-212 GCF_001605985.2 Dendrobium catenatum | reverse complement strand
TACATTTCTTTATATTCATCAAACTTGCGATTCTATTGTTTGAGTCAGATTAGCATTACGAATCTTTTAACCCCCTTTGGAGTAGATCACAGCTTGCATGCTAACTTGCACTAACCATAGAAGGGCCACTATATTACAAGTTCCTTGATTTATACTTGTATGTGAATCACATCTGATGGATATTCCTTCCAAATGTGTAGATGACATGCATG
>NW_021328920.1:0-281 GCF_001605985.2 Dendrobium catenatum | reverse complement strand
TGTTCAATTTTTTATCCCCACTCATGAATATTCGCTTGGTTGTATGCCAACATACACCTAAATATGTAAAAACTAAAGAAATAAATACAAACTCATATTACAGTTTTTTATTGGACTTAATTCTGCAATTTTTTTAGCTTTATTCTTTGACTTGATTTATTGTATCTTGTACCCTAAATAACAGTATAACAATATATATATATATAAAGTTATTTTACCAGTAATATTTGAAAACATTAAAATAACAGGTTGGGGTAATGGTTTTGAACAAGTGAAAATAT
>NW_021328919.1:0-372 GCF_001605985.2 Dendrobium catenatum | reverse complement strand
AAACCGAGGACTGCCAGAACAGCTCAACAACAACACTCAGAAAACTGCACAAGCATAAACTTTCTTATTTTTGAAATTTACTCTGTTGCAGAGTTTTGTGATTTTCCATCTTGCTACTGGTTTTAACAAGCTCATGACTGTGCTACATACATGATCCTTCTTGAATGTTTGTATTATTTCCATAGGGCTTATCTTTATCATTTGAACAATCCTTCCTTGCGAGACTTAAAGCCGGTACTTTAATTTTCAGGTCTCAAGAATGCCAGTCAAAGCATTGGAAAGCCGAGCATAAGTCAAAATGCAGGGAAGTTGGGTCTCCAAATAGGTTTGATGCTTGTGGACCAGGTTCAACGAGGAAATCTTATGCAATTT
>NW_021328918.1:0-211 GCF_001605985.2 Dendrobium catenatum | reverse complement strand
ACGAAAGTTTCTCTCGAGCCAATCCTTAAAGACTATACAGTCTTCGATTGTGTGGCCCAACATGCGATGGTAGGGGCAAAAGGTTGGATCATCCTTTTTATTTGCCTCTTCCGGCTTCTTGGCCTCCGGCAATCGAAAATCTGACTTCTTTAGAAGGCTCTTAAAAATTTTCTTCACCGAGTCCCTTTTGAATGGATACGGACGAGCCAAT
>NW_021328917.1:0-263 GCF_001605985.2 Dendrobium catenatum | reverse complement strand
TACCCAGTAGCAATCGGGGTTGATTAAGTTATTTTAATTGGTTGGAATTAAAGGAGTGGATTGATATTAAACGGAGTTAGTTACTGATTTTAATGGTTTGGATGATAAATTTATTAACCTATTAAGGAAATTCTGGAGTTTGGGGGAGTTAATAGATTTTGGAGGTCATCTCGATATGTTAACTAAAGGGTCAAAATTAGACTTTTAGAATCAGAGTTAATCTTAAAGGTTTTAGATTTTTAATAAATACTAGACCTAATTAT
>NW_021328916.1:0-287 GCF_001605985.2 Dendrobium catenatum | reverse complement strand
TGCTATAAATCCTGAAATATGTTACCAAATAGTTTCTTCGGATTTAACAGGATTTAACATTTAGCATACCAAACAGTTTTCAGGATTTAACACATTTCGGATTTGCTAAATCCGGATTTACAGGATTTACTAAATCTCACTAAAGTTAAATCCCACTTGTTGTCAAACAGCCCCTAAAAGCAAACCCTAGACGCCTCAGCTTAACTAATTAATATAATTTAAAATATATCACTCCGCCATTTGCCGCCCAACTGCTATGATACCCAATAACTGGATGAACTAAAGCA
>NW_021328915.1:0-404 GCF_001605985.2 Dendrobium catenatum | reverse complement strand
AATTTCCTTTCTTGCCTAATTTCTTTGGTGCTCAGAGTTTGATGTAGTTCTTTTGTTGATGGTTTAATTATAGAAACTAAAGAGAGTGTTGGATCTTATCATAAAAAAAATAATTTTATTCAAATATGTGAAAAGTTAATAATTCTATAAATATATCAGTCACAAGAAACTTCATACCTACTTTGCATTTACTCATTTGCCACACTAAATTTGCGTTGGATCCAAAACATTTACAAGCTCGGAACAAATTTGCATGTGCATGTGCATAATTTACATGTGCATGTACTTATCAAATTTGTGAATGAATATTTACAAGCTCAGAACAAATTTGCATATGCATGTGCAGGCCTAATTTGTGAACAAAATTGACTCGGCTGACTAATGCGTGTCTTAAAATAGGTAAT
>NW_021328914.1:0-215 GCF_001605985.2 Dendrobium catenatum | reverse complement strand
TCCCAAGGCCAATTGCAATGTGGTTGACGATCCAAGCTTTAGGTCCTTTAGAAACTTAAATTTATGCTTCCCCGAAATCCTATGATCGCTGTCCTCTTTGTAAACTTGGGAAAATCCGGTGATTTTTGCCAAGTTGCCCTCATGTGAGAGCCAAAAGGGAATGGTGATGTGCGTAGGGTTGTTGGATTGGTATCCAACACTCTCCAAATGCATGT
>NW_021328913.1:0-244 GCF_001605985.2 Dendrobium catenatum | reverse complement strand
AGTCATTTCTAACATTTTCTACCTAACATTTTCTACATGAATTCCTTCTATGCTAGGCTTCTGATAGGAAACACTTGTAGTTTTCAAGTATTTTCTATCAATCTTTGGAAAACAGCGAAAATCTTGACAAAAGTCCGCACAAAAACCACAAAAACAGTAGATAAATTGTATGATTTGATGAAAGGAACACGGAAAATAGCAAGATACATGTTACGCGTGAACCGGCCCAGGAGGGGCCGGCTGG
>NW_021328912.1:0-430 GCF_001605985.2 Dendrobium catenatum | reverse complement strand
ATATATTTGTAAATACTATATATAAGCGTTATAAAAATTATGTACATATTTTTATATACTATGTACAAGCACTATACACATTATGCACAAGTTTATACAAGTATTATAAATGTTATGTACGAGCATTATACATACTACGTAAAAGTTTATACAAGCATTATATACACTACGTACAAGTTTATACATTCAATGTAAAAGCATTATACACACAATTTAGTTACATTATATATATTATATATAAGTTTATTCAAACTTTAAACACATGCTATTTACAAGCATTATAAAGACTATGTAAAAGTTTATACACGCTATATATAAGGATTATACTAACTATAAAGAAGTTTATGGAAATTATGTATAAGTTCGTACATGCTATATATAAAGAATATGCACAATATATATAAATTTATACACCATATATACATAATTT
>NW_021328911.1:0-289 GCF_001605985.2 Dendrobium catenatum | reverse complement strand
CAAAATGACCAAAATACCCCTATGGGGTTCAAATGGTAATTTCAAACCAAATGAACTCCGAATTAAACGCAACCACATCCAGCAAGTTTCAAATGTCATTTCAAATCTGTCGGACCCATTCCCAACCCTTGGGTCAATCTGGTTGACCAAGTCAACAGGTTTGACTCAAGAGGCCCTTTAAGGGTCCAAACAGGTGTTTTGAACCAAATGACCTCCCTAGACCTTGAAACCACATCCAATAGACTCAAAATATTATTTTGAATTGATTGAACTCATTTCCGGATCTGGG
>NW_021328910.1:0-1242 GCF_001605985.2 Dendrobium catenatum | reverse complement strand
ATTTTTGAAGTTTCCGGCTTGATTTTACCTCGAGATTTGTGCCCGGTCTAGATAATTTTTCGATGATATATCAACTCAAATGTTGGATCAAATAAGTTGACTTTGGGAAAGAACTAAAGGAAAATTTATTTTTATATTATTTATGGCATGAACGGAATTGCAGTTTCTACTTCGTCCAGAGCATGGTTCTCTTATCCTCCTAATCGGTACGATGTTCATCGGAAATGTTCTCTTTTTTAAATCGGTGGCTGCCTCATTGAGAAATTTGTTTTGTTTGTTTGCTTTTTACATACATGAATTCGGTCTGAAGGGGCTGTTTGGCGACAAGCAGGATTTAACTAGGGCTTCATTTGGAACGTCTTTTTAAACTTTTGAATACAAAAATTTCTGAATTAAGAGGTTTTATGTTTGAAACTCATGTAAATGTATGTGTGAATTTGTCTTAATTAGTCTAAATGTAAAAAAAAAAAAACAGTACGAGGACAATCATCTTGTTGAATTGGAAGTAATAACGGTTTCTTCTACCAAGTCCTGTAAATCTGTATAGTCCTGCAAGTTTGCCAAACTATAGATTAGCAAATCAGAATTTATTGCAAAGAATTGGGGGGATTTAATTTGCTTTAAGATGTTCATTTTTTGCGTTTAGTGGCATTAGCTCAAAATCTGCTACCAAACAGCCTCAAAATCCTGCATTATGGGTCTTAACTGACTCTCTCCTAGTGGAGATTATTGGTTCTCTTTCTATTTGATTTTGAGCTCTCGGTTTTTTCTTTTTCTTATTGTGTAACCTTTCATTTTCTTGATTTTGTAAAAATGGTTGTTTTTTTAAATAATTTTTAAATATTAAGAAATATAATAATGAAATAAAAATAACAAAAGGTTATCGGAAAATTAAAAAGTAAATAGGCTAAATTAAGGTTAAGACTGCATAATATTACTTCATCGTGCATAACTTTGGTAGATGCATACAAAAAACATCGTCTTTCTTCCTCTCTGTCTATTCTGCGGGTCTCTTGGTGCCCGTGGAAAGCCGAAATGGTTTTGTTGGTCGAATAACCATGGAGAAGCTTCATCAAGATTGGCTTTCAAGTATCTGAAAGATCAAGTCTTTTTTGTAGCTTCCTATTCAGCCTTTCGTTAATATTTTTGTGCTTGCGCAACAACTTTCCGTCAGTTTGTTGAATATATTGCTTCTGATTCGATGGAGGTGGATGAGTCTAATTTAGGTGTTTTTTTTGTTTG
>NW_021328909.1:0-222 GCF_001605985.2 Dendrobium catenatum | reverse complement strand
CTACATCATTTCTTAGGCTAATTATCCACATCTGAGCAAGCAACAAATAACCTAACATCTTCTTCTCCTAAAAATAGCAATAGCTTGAAGCACATCCTAACAAAGTCTTTTAATGTCGTATCGTATCCTCACTTGCTCATGTTCATGGTCAGCGTTCTTTGACGATGGGTGTGCGTGCTGAGTAGTCCAAGCCTTGCATCCATTTTGCTCATTGCATGTAAG
>NW_021328908.1:0-270 GCF_001605985.2 Dendrobium catenatum | reverse complement strand
GAAGGAACTGTAGTCCGCGGTTGACGATGATTGAAGGAACCATAGTCGGCAGACAACGGTGGCCGAAGGGACCCAAGTCAACGGGCAATAGAGGTATGGAGGAAAAATAATAGAGAATTTGAAAAGGGAGAAAATGAAATATTAGGTTTGGAGGTCGTTGGCAATTTTCATCCGTCGACTCAGTTGAAAAAAATTTGCTCGTCTTGAGGTACGTTACATTTTGCCTATTTCTTTTTTTAAATTTATTATTTTTGGGATTTTTTCGATCAA
>NW_021328907.1:0-202 GCF_001605985.2 Dendrobium catenatum | reverse complement strand
CAAATATTATTTTAATGATTTTTTAATGGCTTAAATTGCTATTTTAGTTCGGAAGTTATATTCTAATGGCCTTTTAACATAGAAAACTACTCTATTTTAGTCCGGAATTGTTGTTGGAATGATTTATTTTATTTTATTTGATTTATTATAATTTAAATTAATGCTTATAACGTGAAGAACAAAATAATGCATTTATGTATTT
>NW_021328906.1:0-326 GCF_001605985.2 Dendrobium catenatum | reverse complement strand
GTTATTGAGAGCATATGCCTCACCGATCACTCTGCTATGTATGAAGAAATAATTAAATAATAAACTCTTCCAATCTTATTACCACTCTAAACTCTCATAGTATATCACCCCATGAAAATCTTATAATAGTAAGTAAAGCGTGTACTACTAAAACTCCTCATGACAATTCAACTCTATAAATTTGATACATGACGAGCATTATGCCTATGTTGGGATAATTCCAATCCAATATACATAGTTGTGCCTACTTTCCTCCTAGGCTCCACATTACATAAAATATTAAATACGCATATGACCACTATGCGAATTAAATTATTATATGTTAT
>NW_021328905.1:0-330 GCF_001605985.2 Dendrobium catenatum | reverse complement strand
AAGTTTAAGTACTCATCAAAAGGTCTAATATTTAATAAAAATATCAAAATTCTAGAAATCTCTTTAAATCTAAAGCTTAACTTTTGACCCCTTTAATTAAGATATTTAAATAATTACAAAAAAATCAATAATTGATTTAAAATTCCAAAAAACATTAATCCAACTTTAAAAACCAGCAATCGACCAATGTTAATTAAAATTTATCAATCTTCACACCATAATCAAATTGAATCACTTAATCATACCAGTTACCACTAGGTAACTCAGGCCTATGAGGTTAGTAAGAAATAAATGTGGTTTCTATTTAACCTTAAAATATATATCTTAAAA
>NW_021328904.1:0-285 GCF_001605985.2 Dendrobium catenatum | reverse complement strand
AGGAGAGCCACTATCCTTTAGTCACGACCACCTTTCATCAATCTCAGGTGGTTTTGCTAATTGTACTTGTTTACAGGGGACGGTCCACTTTCATACACTGGGCTGCCCTTGTACTCGACATACTTGAAGATTTTGATCACCACTGTCGTAGGTGATATTCGCACTTGTGTCCATAGTAATTTGTTGTATAATACACTGTTGTTATCCACAAGTGTTCGTTTGCATTTGTAAGGGATCCGTACTTGTGTCCACAGTGATTCATCGTACTTGCAACACACTGTTGTT
>NW_021328903.1:0-767 GCF_001605985.2 Dendrobium catenatum | reverse complement strand
GACGATTTTACTTAAACGATCTGAAACGACCATATTTAAATATGTGTACGAAATATCTTCGTACAGCTGATCGTACCGTACGAACTAGGTTCGTCTGGTACGAACGGTTATTTACAAGGTCGGTTCTAGAAACTGCTGAAAACTGTTCTAAGTCGGTTAATCGTTTAGACGAAAATTTGTTCGTTTGGATGAAATTTTTACAGAGAACCGATCGTCCTGGATGATTCTTAACTTCGTCTGGACGAAAATTTTCCAAAGGACCCTTCGCCACGAACGATAATTTATTTTCGTCTGTACGAAAATTTTTCAGAGACCAGATCGTCCTGGACGATATTTAATGTCGTTTGGACGAAAATTTTCCAGAGGACCAATCGCCACGAACGATAATTTATTTTCGTCTGGATGAAAATTTTCTAGAGGCCAAATCATCCTGGACGATAATTAGTTTCGTCCTGGATGAATAGGACTTAGAAAAATTTTTCCGTGCAAGTTCCTATTCGTTTCATGTGCTCAATGGGAGATAACTGTATGATCGTCCAGTACGAACTAATATCATCCCGTACGATCAATATAAATTTTATATGATCTCCTCATGTGTGTGTGTATATTTTTATTCACTCAAATTACAATCACTCCCTTTCAATTCGATTTCAAAGAAAAGTGCAAGCTTCAAAATTTATAAAGTATCTCATGCTGAATTTAATTTGAAGTCTTCATAGTCTGGAGTTCGTATTTCCTGAAATGTTAGTACACACAAGAGCAAATAC
>NW_021328902.1:0-234 GCF_001605985.2 Dendrobium catenatum | reverse complement strand
GCACCAGCAAACAGGCGGAAATTCCAAAGCAGCACAGTAACAGATTTCGGAAAAAACAGCCAGCTCCTCACGGAACCAAGGAGCCAGCACCTCAGGCCGTGAGTTCAAAGCAGCAAAGCATTGGGAAAAAACAGCATAGATCGGGAAAACAAGGCCAGCTGAATTCCCAAAGAAAAAGCATTAAAAACAATAACTTCCCAATGAATTCAAAGCATAGAATTCAGCCCCCATTAA
>NW_021328901.1:0-293 GCF_001605985.2 Dendrobium catenatum | reverse complement strand
ATGTATAAATCCTTCTGAAAAAATCAATAATTATATTAATAAAATATATCAATATATAAATTATTATAATAATCAAATTATATTAGCATAACTATTAAAATTAACCACGTAGCTCACCTTGATTTGTTTAGCTTATAATCAAGAGATTTCGAATTTGAAGCTTACGATATGATGATGAGTTTGCCTCTTATAGAATTAATATGTCACCAAAAATCACTTGATTAAACACGAACTTGAAGCATATATGAATTAGCAACTTCAAAAAAAAAAAAAAATGGGACATCCTTTTACAT
>NW_021328900.1:0-331 GCF_001605985.2 Dendrobium catenatum | reverse complement strand
CGGCTGATTCTTTCTGGATTGAGACTATCGTCCTGGCTGATATAGGTATCGTCCAGGACAATCAGTTTATGACGGCTGCCTTAATGAGGATGCCGTAATTTGGGTTTCTGTTTTTAGATAGATCGTCCAGGACGATATAACTATCATCCCAGACGATGTTACCAAAAATGGAAATCTTTTAGGAAATAATAGAAAAACTTCCAAGTTACAAATCAACATGACCCTCACCAAATACAACAGACTCAAGAAAGGAAAAAGGTACAAACTAACTCAGACCAAGTCTACCCAATCTTAAGCTGATTCCAAATTGCAGTCCGATCGTGTGAACCTG
>NW_021328899.1:0-1466 GCF_001605985.2 Dendrobium catenatum | reverse complement strand
ATCCCATAAGAACGTTTCACTGCATAGTTTTTTAATAAAATTTCAGTCATTGCACCAAAAGGTGCCTCAATGTTTAAGAGTTTATCTTCTTTTACTTAAAGGGTTTAACAATAATATTTTCCACTTAAGTAATTGACATCCTCGTCTGTATCTTTATCCCAAAACCATTTACTAGGAAAGTAGGATTTTAGAGGTGACCCCTACAAGTTCAAGCGGTGACTCTTGTCATGTAGCACTTTGTCATATACAATTTCAAGAGATGGCTCCCATAATGTAGCACTATATTTTGTATGGCATTTAGTTCCCATCTTTTGGGTCTTATATCGCTCTAATATCATTTGTAACAGCTCAAACTCTTAACTATCGAGATATTATCCGCTTTAGTTGAATGACCAAATGGCTTTGGATTTTTCTAGGATGGAAATGCTTAGCTGTGGAGTTTCTTCATGAAATTTTAATTATTACAACGAAAAAGTACCTCGAAGTTTAAGAATTTAATTTTTTTTACTTAAGGGGTTTCACACCACAAGCATTCTTTGAAATAATACATTCCTTTGTGTCACCCTTCTTTCCACAATTTCAATGCATAACTTTTAATATATCTAAAGTAGATTTTTCTCTCCTTAATTTAGATTTTCCTTTACTTGGATTTCGATTTAAATCCCCTCCTCTGGTTTCAACATTCATAGTAAAATTTGAACATTCACCATTCGCCTTCTTGTGAACCTCTTTATTCAGCACTAACCCCATAATGTCCTCAAAGTTTAACTTTAAACTCATTGAAGAATTACTCACAACAGTAACTAGCCCATCCCAGATATCTAGCAATGAAGATAACAACATCAAAACTATCTCACATTGCCATCAAACTTGATGCCAACATAGCATAACTAGTTGGTTAAAGTGTTCAAATCATTCAAATGTTCATCTTTTGAACAATTGTCAACCATCTTCATGTTTAATAACTTCATAAAAAAGTTTTATTTGAAGCAGATGACTTCTCATACATTTTAGTTTAAATCAATCGTAATTTTCTCATTTACAATGTTGAAAGCAACATATTAGGAAAGTGATAGCTGAATCAAATATAGGATTGCTCGGTCAAAAACCTCACATTCCTCCATTGTCATTAATTATAGCTTCTTGGTGATTTCATCCAGTGGCAGATGCAACTTCGTCTGATAAGCAAATCTTTAATTTACATCTTCCATAAAGTGACCATTGAACTTCTCAATCATGTCTCTTATTTTGTCCGTCATAACTCCCAGTCAAACCAAAGAATATAGCTCTTATATTAGTGTTGGGAAGTATAATCACACAACAAAACAAATAAGAAAAATAAAAGTACATCAAAGAAGAAAGAACATCAAAATTTAATGTTTGCTCTAATGACTTCTCCAAACTTGGTGAAGAGTAATCCTTTATAAATCCTAACTCTTAACTATTGAAAATGATTTCAATAATAT
>NW_021328898.1:0-262 GCF_001605985.2 Dendrobium catenatum | reverse complement strand
AACACCCTCACTAGGTTCACCTATAATCAATTCCTTTTGGTGATTTTTAAAAAATCTCAAATCTCTAGGAAAAGGATTTTCTCTTTCCAAATTCTCTTCCATATTTTCTTTCAAATTTAATCTATCATCCTTTTGGGAGTTTTCCTTAATCTCATCTTCAACAACATTTGGCTCTTTCAAATTTCCAGATTCATCAAACACAATATGTGTGGTTTCTTCATTGACTAAAGTTCTTTTGTTGAATACCTTATAAGATTTTTCA
>NW_021328897.1:0-226 GCF_001605985.2 Dendrobium catenatum | reverse complement strand
AAGCATTGGCCAACAACCCTCCTAGGTGGGAATTGGCATGTGAAAAAAAAGAGAAAAATAATAGGAAAATATGTGGAGAGGTAGAGGAAGGGTAGATCTGTAATAGCCAAATTCCTATTCTGAAAATTTTCTCTGCGAGCGCAGTGGCACCCCAGCATTGAGCTCTCGAGTTTTTTGACAAAAAAAAAGAAGTTTTGAGTGAGCACCGCAGCGCCGGAGCTCAAGT
>NW_021328896.1:0-3872 GCF_001605985.2 Dendrobium catenatum | reverse complement strand
AGGAGTTATGTGCTGATTTTTGGAGTCCAAACCTTCGGATTTTCTGAAAAGCTTGCTAGCTTGTTCCATTCCTCTTCTTTTTCTTGGGAAAGCTTGCGAGATTGTCCTCTGTTCGACTTCGTCTCGGGTTTCTTATCTCTTTCTTCTCTCCGCAAGTGAGCACCCCATCTGTATCTTTCTTCTCAATGATTGCAAGCAAGTTTAGGAGTTTTATTTCATAAGTTTGTAAGCGTCATCTTTATGTTATAAAGTGTATTTTGTTTTGTTTAAGTGTAGCATTTTGTGTATTTTCTTATTCTCAAAGAAAGTCCTAATTTGTTTGTAATTTTGGCAATTTTTTGAGCAAATGCAATTATGTGACGAGCGATTCGAGTCTAAGAAGCGTTCACTTCTAGCTGAATTTGAACGAGAAAGGGAAGCCATCAAAAGAAAGTATGATATTCTAATCCAAGAATCTGAAATGCCGGATCTCTAAAAGTTTGAAGACATCTCATCGGGAGATAAGTAATTTCAACCAGAGGAGAATTGATGTAGGCAAGGGGGTTCAAAATAAGTTGAGTTGATATTTTTATAAGCTTCTACTTGGTTTTAGCTCATTAATGTTTGAGCTGATGTTTTAGCTCATTATTTGGAGGATTTATTGTACTTGAAAGCTCATTATGTGGAGTTTGGAATCTTGCCTCTTCCCCTTCTTTGTGTTTCCTCGGTTTCTTCATGTGCTGCCTTTTCGGATTGCTCCCTC
Organism: Dendrobium catenatum; assembly: GCF_001605985.2. Taxonomy (NCBI): domain Eukaryota; kingdom Viridiplantae; phylum Streptophyta; class Magnoliopsida; order Asparagales; family Orchidaceae; genus Dendrobium; species Dendrobium catenatum. The sequence goes on along the minus strand of NW_021328896.1, from coordinate 3,130 downwards.
GTTGCTTTCCCGTGGCTTCCTCTACTCTGTTTATATGTTGGCTTTTCGGTTTCCTCCCTGGCTGTTATCCCGTGGCTTCCTCTACCCGGTTCCTGTGTTGCCTTTTCGAATTGCTCCCTGGCTGCTTTCCCGTGGCTGCCTCTACCCGGCTCTGTGCGACCTTTTTGGCTGCTTCCCTGGCTGTTTTATCCGGTTCTTGTGCTGTCTTTTGGGCTGATGTTTGGAATTAATTTTGGCTGTTTGGGAGTTGTTTTTGGGCTATTTCTGGATAGCTGTTGGCCTTCCAAATTCCCCTATTTTAATTAGCTTAATTAATGGTTTTATGGTGGCTGTTTGGCTACCCCTTTTTCCCTATAAATATGTGATGTTTTAGAGTTTTTAAAGAATGTTATGATGTGATTTTTAGAGCCTAAACCTGCGGGTTTCGTTGTGGAAAAGCTTGAGAGCTTGTTCCATTCCTCTCTTCTTCTAGGAAAGCTTGCAAGCTTCTCCTCCCTTTCGTCTCGGCTTCTTATCTCCTTCTTCTCTCCGCAGGTGACCACTCCACTTGCATCCTTCTTCTTGACAATTGGCAAGCAACTTTAGGTGTTTTTTATTTCATATGTTTGTAAGCGTCAAAAGTTATAAGTGTCGTTTTATAATATTAAAGTTTGTTGTTTGTCGTATAAGTCGTATTTTGTCTAGTTTTGGGAATTTTGTGTAACTTCTATTTCCTAGGAATGTTTAGTCTTTTGCTTACAAAAATTAGGGGGTTGTCCTAATTTTTGCATGCATCATTGTGATAGGAAGTGCTTGTATTCACAAGCAACCTATCCAAAATCGAGCGAAACCAACAGGCAGCCAAATGGCTGTCACACAGGAAAACAGCATGGTTTCGCTGTTTTACAGCAAAGTGAAACAAGCACTTGTCGGGAAAATTACCGAGAGAAACTCAAGAAAAGACTTGTATTCCACTTAGACGATGAAATAAAAGAGCAAGATACAATTGATCCTCAATTCGAGAGGAGATCAATCTCTCCCAAATCTCTTTAGACGTCGCTAGAAGCCAAAGAAACCTTAAATCTACGAGTCTCAAATTTCAGCCCCCAAATTCAAAGATGCCCCCAAACCTTAGCAAAATCCATTATATAATGCCAAACAATTCCAAAAAGGAAATTCCCAAACTAAACAGTCTCCACATATTCAAATTCCCCTCCTATCTTCCTCAACATTTCCTATTCCCTAAACGCTCAACCACAAGAACGCTTGCGGCTCGCGCGGCCTCCGCCCAGGGCAAGGAAGTTACGCTGCCGCGCGGCTCTGGGCCGGTCCCGCGTATGACCGCTGGACCGGTCCCTGGACCGTCTAACAATACTTGTATGAGACCTCGTTTCCCTTACTGTTTCCTCTCTGATTTGTTTTTTCCTTTCAGGATCGTCCGGACGATTGGAAATCGTCCCAGGACCGATCGGAATGGCACATGTAGAAAAAATATCGTGTCTGAAGAAATAGTTGATAGGGAACATCGTCCCTAAGACCGAATTTTTCTGATACTGAATCGTCCCCCGGGAACCCAAATTGTTGTGCCAAATTCTAGGCCGGGATCCGAGAATCAAGGACAACACTGATTTAACAGATTAATCAGCTCGTTTTAAAATGAGAGAGAAATATTTTTAAAACAAAAATATCTGTTTTGAAGAAGGGAAAAAAGAGGAGAATCCTGAGTATTTGACGTCTGCCGCGGAGCGCTTTTCGTCCCATGACGTTACTTTGCTATCGGAGGAAAAAGTGTAGATCTCGTCTCGGTAAGGACTCTGAAACCCTTATTTCTTGTTTTCAAAGATATTTGAGTTTTGACCGATGAGTTATTGAATTGTTTTTGAGTTTTATCTTGTAGTTCGATGCGCTTTTCGACGTGATTTGGATTTGGCACAACTTTCAAACCGCAACAAACTTTTAAATATGTTCATAGATAATGATTAATTTGTTAACGAAAATTTGACTGTATTCTACTGAAAAGATGCATTCCAGTACCGAATTGATTCTACGAGTAGTATTTTTATATTCGAATAGAAAATTGATCGGGACTGAATTTTGATTTGATCTTCTATAGTAACGGAAATAGTCTTTTGATTCTGAGTTATTGATTATTCTTCTATAATTGGTGAGATTTGAAATTTGTGCTTTGCATGATTTTTTGTGTAAATTTTACCGACTTCCCGTTTACGCTGCCCGATTTTCGTATTATTACCTCGATATTTCTCTAGAGAATTGATAATCTTGAATTGATTGTGTATGACTATTGATATGATCGTCCAAGATTTTTATTATTGCCATTTATACCCATCATCGATCTAATTGCATTGATATGATCTTCTGTACTGAAAGACAAGTGGAAACCTAGTTGAACGTTGGTTGAGGATAGATATTTTGACCTGGTACCAGCATGGGTGGGCGACGCGGCCTTTCCCTCTTAAATTATCCGATCCCTGGATTCCCCAAAGCCAACTTAAATACGATTGCGAGTTATAAAGGAGTTTTATATGCCCGGACCTGGTGCCGGTCCCGACGGGCAAAAAGAGTGACGAACCTCTTCCTTGACATAAGACCAACAGTGCGGAATCTAACAACACAGCCCAATATAGATTCTACAACCAAGCCAACTATCGATCCTGGATGACTAGTAGTTGTGCTTGTCGAGTAAGACCCCATTGTAATGGATTTGCATGTGTACCGACTGGATTCCTGATCTGCCATTGAACTTTAAATTGTTAATTTTCTCCACAGTAACCTCGAAGTGGCCACTTATCGAGTTACCGGATCCACTAAGCCCAGTTCAGGTTCGGAGAACGGTAAGATAGTAGAAGGCCGATTTCTGAATGGATGCCGAGATGCTTTTTGCAAAATCTACGTACACCTGGAATGTACCTCGAGATACTGATGCGGTAATTATAATGCCAGAGTTAATTTAAACTGTCCGTCCGGATAATCCTACCATTTGATTTGATGTCAGGTCTCCCGAATTTTGATCTTACCATATTTGTCTGCCGTATGAGATGCAATTGGGTATTGACAGCAAGTCAATTGGATACCATTGGCTAAATTGTGACTCCATTGAATAATAGTTGTATATGGACCAATCCGACGGATC
>NW_021328895.1:0-797 GCF_001605985.2 Dendrobium catenatum | reverse complement strand
CAAAATCTGCGTGGTGAGACACAATTTTTCCCACCACTAACATTTGATAGTTTTATAGGAGCGCTCTCATTCAAGGCCTCATGAGAGTATTTGGTACCTGGACAGTGGTTGCTCAAAGCATATGACTAGAGACACTACATAATTTATAACTCTGGAAGCCAGGAATGGAGGTAGGGTTACACTTGGAGATAACACCACTAGGATGGTGGTTGGATCAGGTATGATTGGAAACTTGCAAAAATTTTTTGTTGAAAATGTGCTATTTGTAGAAGGCTTAAAACATAATTTATTGAGTATTAGAGAGCTATATGATAAGGGATATATTGTAAATTTTTCCCTACTAGCTACATATTAAGCCTAAATGGTAATGATGTTTTGCATGGATTAAGGGTAAATAATATTTATATGCTAGATTTAAATTATATCAAAACTCCTAATACTTTTTATTTGAAAAGTATTTTTGATGAATCATGGTTATGACATATGAGACTTTATCACTCTAGTATGAATAATCTTTGGAAAATTACCCAAAAGGAATTGGTTAGAGGCATACCAAAACTTGACTTTACTAAAGATCACCTTTGAGATGCGTGTTAATTAGGAAAATAGGAGAAGTCGTCTTTTCAGTCCAATAAATATATTAGAACTAGTAAACCTTTAGAGATTTTATATATGAATATTTTTGGATCGGTTGGAACTATAATTCTAGGAGGTAAGGTAAACGGATTTGTGATTGTTTATGATTTTTTTTTAGATTCACTTGTGTTAAATTCTTATATCATAAGAGTTAATCATTT
>NW_021328894.1:0-229 GCF_001605985.2 Dendrobium catenatum | reverse complement strand
ATTACCCTACTTTAGTGGAAAGAGCCAGAAGGATTGAAATGGACATGCTGGCAACTCAGAAGAGGAGGGATTTTCAGAAGAGAAAGATGGAAGGCAGGTCAAAGCCTTCCCAGATGACTCAGTCTTCTCAGTCAGGAGCTTCTACTTGGAAGAAGCCCAGGTCCAGTGATTCTGACAGCAGTGCTTCAACTACCTCTTTGTGCAGCAAGTGTGGGCGAGTGCATAAGGG
>NW_021328893.1:0-335 GCF_001605985.2 Dendrobium catenatum | reverse complement strand
AGTGTGCTTCTTTGGCTTTTCTGTTGGGAGTTAATTTTTTGGTGGTGACATGACTGTGGTGGATTTCGATTGTGCTGTTGGGTTTGGTATGCCTGGATAATTGAGTTGGCGATCGGGTGGGGTGCCATTTTTGTTCTCTGGGGCATGTGATTTCCTTGATGCTCGTCTTGGCGGGATTGATGTTCATCTTGTTTGGGTTGTTGTTTTGCTTGGAACCTCATTGGATTTTACTTCTTCAAGATGGCCTCTTTGGGTGGTTCTCTTGGTGGTTGTCTTTTTTATTTGTCTTCTTTTCTTTTTCTTATCTTTATATTAGGCTGAATCATCAGCTCGTG
>NW_021328892.1:0-361 GCF_001605985.2 Dendrobium catenatum | reverse complement strand
CGTCTACCTGCCCGAAGTCCCAAGCCCCGCTCCGACTTGGCGGCCTAACCGATCCCATGTGATCCTCTCGCGATGCCTAGCCTTCATCCCTGACTCGAGCCCGATGTCCACAACAACATGCATGTCCGGCATGATCGACTGCCTCTAGACCGGACCTGCTCCATCATGGCCCATCAGTGTGCTCTCATGACCAGCCCGTTGTGCAGCCTCTAGTCTCCATCTCCTTTTATGCAACTGATCTGCACAGGCAACCAAGAAATTTCCTTCTGCCCCTGATCACCTCTACCATGATATAATACCAATTTGGTGGGCATTGAAAAAAAAAACCAATTTGGTGGGATTTCTTGAAGGAAGGGAGGTT
>NW_021328891.1:0-679 GCF_001605985.2 Dendrobium catenatum | reverse complement strand
CCAAGGAACCAGGGACGATGACCGGAGAATATAACTCAGATCCTTGCTTGGAGCAACCTTTATGAAACCCCTCATAAACTATCGCCCTGAAGATCCTCTCTCTCTCTTTCTATCTCTCTTGTTCTCCCTCTCCTCTTGTCTCTCTCAAGTCAGAACAGCAAAAAAAGATGTTCTCTTGAGAAAAATAAGAGATTTTTGAAATATGGGCTCCAAATTTGCCTTAATTAGCAACTAATCATCAAATATCATCCAGAATGATTTAGCGATCGTCCTGTTCCATCAGTTCAAATTTAGCTCAATCATCCAGGATGATTTGGAAGAGTCTAGATAATTAGAAGGTTACTTTGTTAAGATCATTCAGGATGATAGGATATCATCCTTTACAATTAGTTCAAGTAATCAAATATCATCTAGACCATCACCCTAGATGGATGTCTAGACGATGGAAAAATAATCAGATTGTCTGGGCCGATTAGTACAAAATGATGAATATCATCCAAAACATTGCCCTAAATGGATGTCTAGATGATGAAAAAATGGTTTGTTCGCCCCAGATGATTAGTTCAATTCAACACAAATCGTCCAGATTATCGCCCTAAATGGAGCCAGGCTGATTTTTGATCATTCAGGAAGAATTACAGTTTGTGAACTGATCATCACAGATAATCCTGAGATCTTC
>NW_021328890.1:0-296 GCF_001605985.2 Dendrobium catenatum | reverse complement strand
CAAGTTTCCCCCAAAAGAACAAAGCTACAATGGCTGCTAAAGACACTTATAAAGTGTCATGTCATAGGTTAAATAGAAGATCTCAAAACGAGCTCATTAATGCAAGTTGTTGACATTATCGTCCAGGACGAGACGATACTTATTTCATCCTGTACGATCAGTGCAATTTAAACCCAATCAGCCGGGACGATTTGAGACAATCAGAAAAAGTTTGTTCATATTGTCAAGGATGATAATATATCATCCTGGACGACCAGAACAAATCGTGGAATATCATCCTGAACATCGCCCTAAAA
>NW_021328889.1:0-671 GCF_001605985.2 Dendrobium catenatum | reverse complement strand
GCATTGGAAGCTTTAGGCATATTTTATGTTCGATTTTTTAAGCTCATTATGTAAATTTTATTGATTTGATATCAAGGAATGGGCCAGGACCATGCGTAGTGAGACTGATTGAGATTTTTAGGATCTTCTTTTATTTTATTCTTTTGCATTCATGAGCATGAGAAAGTTTATATATTATAGATGATCTCCTTACATTTGTAAAATGTAATTTTGCTGAATAAATAGTAAAGTATTTTAATGTGTATGATTTTAATTATTTTTGCATGATTAATTTTTATTGATGAATTCATAGAAGTTATGGTTAATTATTTAGGTGATTAAAATAGACAATTCTTCTTAGGGCATGACAATACCAAATGCCATGACTTGCCGGAAATATAGGGAAGGATTATGAAAATGATCTAAGGCCCTTCGGTAGCCTCTAATGGTGAGCGTAAGGTGTCAAACCCTTGATGTTTCTTCTATTTCAATAATCCTCTATAGAGGGTTAAGAGATTAAGCAATGACCTCAACACTAATTCTTGATTTGACATGGATGTTGATGAGTGAAGAAGACTACAGTCTGTGGATTAGGCAAGTTAGAAAGAAAAAAAAAACATGAACTTATAATTACCTTCTTTAGTGTAATTGTCGAATCCAAGTCACCTCGCAAAGTTTATGTACCACTCATG
>NW_021328888.1:0-217 GCF_001605985.2 Dendrobium catenatum | reverse complement strand
AGATCCTGGTTAGTGCAGCTCCGTCGCGATCCAGCACAGGCGGGATCCGTCTCGTCTCGGGTCGGGTCGTGACAAGCATCATAGTACTTCCACTGCCTCCAACTTGAGTTTGAGTATTCTTTATCATATGTGTCATAGCCTCCATCATTTGAGTGAAAGAATCCAAAGTATCATTAATGTTACTGCCTTGAGGCTCCACTACTGATGGCAATTCCCT
>NW_021328887.1:0-379 GCF_001605985.2 Dendrobium catenatum | reverse complement strand
TTTTATTTGAGATTTTTTACTGGGTGATTTTGAAAATACAATGATTTTTGTCTACTAAAAATTTATTTTGACGTCTAAAAATACTGGCAGTACCCTAAAAGTTTTAAAACATTATTTAACACAATCCCTAATAATTTGATAATTTTCTGAAAATGTGAATTTTTGCCTACTAAGATTCTTTGTTATCTATCGTTATGATCTATTTACATCTTCTTAATTAAGTTCAATTATGTTTTATGTGTTGCAATGCATTGAAAATGAACGTGGATACATGATTAAAAATTATTGTTGTAGTATTGTGATACTACTGTGTGTAAAAGACAAGTAAAGACTGGTTGACCTGTTGGTTGGAGACTGATTGACCTATACAAAATGGTGA
>NW_021328886.1:0-271 GCF_001605985.2 Dendrobium catenatum | reverse complement strand
ATAAATGGCTAGACTTTTGAGGATAAACGACAGAGGCGTGAGGTCTGGGAAGATGTGCGAATGAAAGTTGATTGAGCTGGTCAAAATCATTCAAATTGATTGCATAAAGATGACTATTGTTGTGGCGGTTGCAATTGAATGAATTTGTGATCACTGCGAGATGTGTGATTGAGCGAAGATCGTGATCGTGGTGAAAGACGACATCAAGAGAAGATTGCGAGCTATATAAGACGCACAATCATGAGAATATCACAATTGTGATGAGACATGT
>NW_021328885.1:0-255 GCF_001605985.2 Dendrobium catenatum | reverse complement strand
CTGGATATGATGCCCATATATCTTTGAACTTCACATCTCTGGTTTTTTGATAACCAGTAGTAAATATCTTAAGCAAAATGGGACAGTGATCTGAAGCAACTCTGGCAAGATGTCTAACAACCGCCAACTGAATAGCTTCCAATGCCACATAATTAAGAATACACCTATCCAAACTTTCCAAAATGTGTACTCCACCACTTTTATTATTACACCAAGTGAATTTGGGACCAATCACTCCCACCTTATGATAATCAC
>NW_021328884.1:0-209 GCF_001605985.2 Dendrobium catenatum | reverse complement strand
TTCATGCATACTTTTATGTTTCTCTCATATTTTCAGGTAAAGATAAAGAACCAATGGAGTGAGATTGATCTAAGCGACAAGTTTAGGCTTTCTAAAGATAAAAGGTACTATGTTTTGAACATTAGCTAGAAAAGTACAACATGCTTCATAAAGAAAAAAAAATTGTGAAAAATATTAGATTTATTTTAAGATTATATATATATGGTACT
>NW_021328883.1:0-280 GCF_001605985.2 Dendrobium catenatum | reverse complement strand
GGAGATTATTCTATTTCCTTAAATTCTGAGGAGGTTGAGGTTTCGGTGGGATTTCCTGTGTCACCTGAGCTCCACAATTATCCCCCTGCTATCATGGAGCCTTTAGTTGATGTTCCCATTACTGTCACTTCCAATGTTGGTTTGGTTGCTCATCTAGCGAAGAATAATGTTAGGAGCCAATGCGGTTGGTTAGAGGAGGACAATTTTTGGCTTGATGGGGAACGTTTTCTGGAGTGAGATTTTGTTACAGACGGTGGTTTCTCCAAAAATAATGTTAAGT
>NW_021328882.1:0-473 GCF_001605985.2 Dendrobium catenatum | reverse complement strand
TCCCATCCTTAGGAAGAAAACAGTTCTGATGCCTACAAATACCGAAAATAACGGTCCGCTACACCAAAGATCCTGAAAGGAGTTATTTCCAAATTAGCAGTCATTGACTCCAAATTTCAAGAAAATCCCATCCCCGGTGAATGAGAAAAGGGGGAGTCAATGTCAAGATGAGGAAATACCTCATAACATCTGAATAACTACGCCACCGGATCCGCAACACTCGTACTAGCGGACATAAGGCATGTATAAGCTCTCAAATGAAATGTTGTGTGCATCCAAATGACAGTTATACGCAAAACTACAAATATTTCAAAGTACCTCTGCACGTGCACTATAAATTGTATGCACATAGGTACACTAAAGGAGAAAATATAATCTTGACCCGCATGGGCCCCGGCGAGCATGTTATTGGTACACATGTGACGTCTAGGGATGTTGCGCGGGTCGATAAGTGAATTCAAGTTCAAACCCGA
>NW_021328881.1:0-222 GCF_001605985.2 Dendrobium catenatum | reverse complement strand
ATTTATAATGATTATTATTTATTAGGCCCCTTTTATTGCCCCCCATGAGCACAACCACCTACAGAAAACTGTTGCAAATCTATTTTCATGACTTATGTTTTGATGATTGACAAACATTATTGATTTTCTTGAACTACTTGGTTCTTCTAACTTTTTTAGGAATCGAAGAGATCGGACGAACAAATGAAGCTAGTTCAAGATTGCGTAGGTTTAGGATTGAGT
>NW_021328880.1:0-798 GCF_001605985.2 Dendrobium catenatum | reverse complement strand
CACGAATGTTCGTGCACGCAACAATGCTAAAAAAAATATGGTTAATAGCTATGCAACAACTAAGTAAATAAAGTTCATTTTAATGTAGCGCTCAATTGAAATAAATGGATAAGAATGATTCATAAAGTCAACCAAAACTAGTCTGGCATGCAGATGGAACTTCTAAAATAAGAAAAGATACTAATTAGAAATTTTTAAAGGAGAACTTTATTTTCTTCCTATGTCCATTCTTATAGCAACCAAGGAAGCACCAACGGAAACCATGCCTCACCCTAAACACAAGGGTTGGAGATATTCCTACGGCCTCTGATGTCTAATCTGTATCCAAGAATCAATGCAAAATCCCAATACAGTAAATTAGAAACTTAAGAGTCCAAATGATAGTCCTTAATCCACTTAAAAAAACATTTAATTTACATAAAAGCAGTCCAAAACTATGCCACTCATCTTGAGAGTATGCTCGTTAGAAGTTTCTTTGAATATTAATACTTACTGATACTTACAAGAGTGTGACATTGTTAATACAAATTTGCAAACTTGGTTGGATAGGTTTCCAATAAGTTCATCAAATAGAAACTCACTAATATTTGTAACCCTTCAACGAAAAGAGAATGACTCTAATCCCATAATTAAACAAGATAAAAATTGTTCGCATCAATGTTGCAATGTCTCAAACCAAATAACAAATGATGAATTTCTACTCAAGGAGTAATAGAAAACGTCATTAGAACCAGCAAAGGTTTATCTGGTGCAATTCAGAATTACCTTGCATAGGATGTTTCTGCATTTAAGCCCATA
>NW_021328879.1:0-375 GCF_001605985.2 Dendrobium catenatum | reverse complement strand
GGTTTCTGCACGCGAGGAGGGGCGCTACTCGAGTAGGAAAAAATTCCAACTCGCAAATAGCGGAAGCCTCAGCCGCCAAAGAACCGGAGGGAGCAAGAAAGAGAAGTTGCAAATTTTCTAAAAGCCTAGGAGGCCTATTTATAGTTTTTGGAGAGAATAGGGGGGAGTTATTACAATTTTTGGATTTCCCTATTTTTCTAAAATTTTATGAATTTTTTCGGAATTTTTTGGGATTTTTTCGGAATTTTTTAGACCCAAAAAGATCAAAAAACACTTAATTTCACGCATGTGGGACCCACTTGAGGCGGTGGGCCGAACGGCCTCCTCCCCACCGTCAAAACCGCGCGTCCATCGCACCAATCCATGGGAATTACA
>NW_021328878.1:0-222 GCF_001605985.2 Dendrobium catenatum | reverse complement strand
TGTTCTAATTCGAGATACGATTCTGTTCCGATTTCTGAGTGGGTTTGGTTTTGGATTCTGAAATTTTTGATTGGAGGTTTGTTGCTTTGCTGAGCTGTTGAGCTCACTCTTGTTTTTTGGTGGCTTTCAGGTTCTAGGAAAGGGAAGGAGGTCCAGGAATAGATTTCAGAGTCTGATCCGTAGGTATTATGCATGATTTGCACTTTTAATGTAATAAGTGGG
>NW_021328877.1:0-219 GCF_001605985.2 Dendrobium catenatum | reverse complement strand
AATTTTATAAGAGGGGTTGGAGGGGTTTTGAAGAGTTCTGGCCCTTTTGGAGTTGATCACAAATGAAGGGGAGGAGGTCATATTTATTGCTCTCCTCCCATGCTTGAGAACAATCAAGAGTTCCCTTCATTATCAATGATTGTGGAGTTCTCTAGAATATTTCACATTATTCCCTACATTCTTACATAATTCTATAAAATTCTAGAGATCGTTCTAGAG
>NW_021328876.1:0-436 GCF_001605985.2 Dendrobium catenatum | reverse complement strand
CTTCTTCAACTTCTTTGCTATGTATCTCTTCCTCATTGCAATTCAAATTATTGTCTTCCATGTTAGATAAAATACCAAATTTGTTTATTATAATTACAATAGAATTTGGAGCTAAAACCTGAGGCAATTCAGGTTGAGATTCATTAACTACTGTACTGTCCAAGACTTCAACATGCTACTCCCGGACTACCTCAATTTGAACTGGTTCTTCCTGAGCTGGAATAAAATCTTTATTTGGAATAGATTGTTTCTCCTCAATCAATTTAGATTTTTATTTGGGAACAAAAACTCTTTTAGTAATTTATGTTTTCCTTTCACCAATTACATATCTCCTTCCCTTCTTTTTATACTTAAATTGAAACCAAGACCCATATTTAGATTCTCCATCTTTATGATTTGAGCATCCTGCTGCCATAGAATTTGATTAATTCCCATG
>NW_021328875.1:0-215 GCF_001605985.2 Dendrobium catenatum | reverse complement strand
GTATTCGGAGTAATCGTGGACTGAGAGACGGTGTGCAGATCATAAATGATTTTAGGCTTTAAATGCCCTGTTTTCTGTCTCGTTTGCATGTGATGAATAGGAACGGCTGGAAGCGGAATCTCTGGTACAGGGATAGGAAGGGACAAGTCACTATGAGTTGTAGAATTCGGAAATGCAGGTGGAGTAGGAGAAGTTAATGTTTGAGGTATTTGTGG
>NW_021328874.1:0-206 GCF_001605985.2 Dendrobium catenatum | reverse complement strand
AATTTTAATTATATTATGTATATTTGTAACTTTTTGACAGTAATAAAAAATAAATATAAATTTAGGTGCTGTTGCCTAAATTTAGGTGCTGCTGCAAGCGAACCAAACATTTGATGAGCTACTCATTGTTCGGTTCAATTAAAACTCGTTTGTGATTGTTTAATTAACCAAACAAACAAACTTGAACAATATTTTAAATACTCGAT
>NW_021328873.1:0-224 GCF_001605985.2 Dendrobium catenatum | reverse complement strand
TTTAATTCTAAGAGAATTTTTTTTCATCAAATTAATCCTGTGCCTTTTCTTGCCATAATTGACTAGAGTCAAATTTCCATCTCCATCATCCGCTGCCTTTTCCACAAAGCCACTTGAAACAGAGTCTTTTTTGATTTTCAGTTTGTCTACTTCATTATCAACAGAAATGGTTCCTTTGGACAAATTTGCCTCAATACATTTATCCGATTTGTGATCAATAAAAC
>NW_021328872.1:0-253 GCF_001605985.2 Dendrobium catenatum | reverse complement strand
AGAAATAAAGTTCTTTTAACATAAAATTAATCAATTTAAGGCCATTTAAGTTTTTTTTTTTTTTTACTTTTCAGAGAATTAAATTATAAATTTTATAAATTCATACCCATTATATATATTGATATATCATCGAAAAATTATCTTGAACTGTCACGAATCTCGAGGTAAAATCAGGTCGGAAATTTCAAAAATTAAATCTTGGACCATCTGAACTCTAATTTTAGAAAACTTACAGTCGAACTGAGCGTCTCGG
>NW_021328871.1:0-300 GCF_001605985.2 Dendrobium catenatum | reverse complement strand
GAAGCTACAATGGCTGCCAAAGACACTTACAAAGTGTCTTGCCATAGCTTAAAAAGAAGCTCTCAAAACGAGCTCATTAATGCAAGTTGCCGTCATTATCGTCCAGGATGATAGCCAAATCGTCCTGGTCGATTAGTTCAAATATGAGGAAAATCGTCCTGAATATCGCCCTGAAATGAAGCTGGACGATGTCTAATCATCCCGGACGATCTTTCGATCGGCCTGGACGAAATCCCCATTAATTGCTTTTCCGAAATTGCCTGAGAAATTTTGGAAAAATTGACCTAGATCGGCCAGGAT
>NW_021328870.1:0-848 GCF_001605985.2 Dendrobium catenatum | reverse complement strand
TAAAATTTGAGAAAAATTTAAAATTAAAGTTTCATTTCAAATAATTTTTTTAATATTTTATAAAGTTAGTTTCTATCATAAAATATTTAAAGTAAATAAAAATTTGTCTCAGATGAAATCAAAGTCTTAGATAATTTTATAAATAAATGTTGGGATTTTAAGGATGTTGGAATTTTATTCCTCCATGATATGGTTTTCTTTATTGAGATTTAGAGAAAAAAAAGGCCGGAGTTTCCCCTTTTTTGAATTTGATATTATTTATTATTTTTATTTATGAAAGTGGAGATTATTATGTTAATTAATCTTATTTATCATTTTGTTGTTCTTTATTATTCATATTATTATATTACAACTTTGTTCATTTTTTAAAACGGGTTATTTATTATATTTGACTATTTGTTGCATGCTAAAAAAATTGAGTTGGTTGAGTATATATTTTACATATTAACATTGTATAAGGATTCAACATAGTAAGACTTTAATTTTTTTTTTTACATAAAAAAATCAAAAAAACCAAAAATCACGAGGTCTGACATTGCTGAAAAATCCACCAGTTAGTAAATGCTACAAAAATCCTTCTTTCTTCATTATTGGATAAGAGGGAGAGTACATAAATTAAGGCTTGGTGTGGGACGGTTTTTTTATTGCTTTCTAAAATGGAGTTTTACTACAAATTTTTTTTTTTGTACTAAAACTCCATTTTAGAAATCAATAAAAAAGCCGTCCCAAACGAAGCCTAAGTATGACAATTAATACCCAACAATAGAGCTTGGTTTTTCCAATAGGGATTATAGATAATAGATGTCCACTGATGGACTTTATACCCAACAATAATATTAAATTTTGTT
>NW_021328869.1:0-317 GCF_001605985.2 Dendrobium catenatum | reverse complement strand
TTTTTTTATGTTGTAATTCTATTTATGTTTGCAATATTAAAACCTATGATATTATTTTTCATTCGTAATTTATATCATTGTGCAGTATGATGGTTCTTCATAGGTTTTAATTTTTAATATTTGATTCTTCAGCACTGAAGTAGAGGACTATTCTGTAAAAGCTGAACAATATATTTCATTAGGAGCATAATTTTATTTAAAAATATTGTAAGATTAAAATTAAATTTTATGTCAAAATAATTTAATATCATAGCATATCTTTTAAAAAGTTATTAAAAGTATTATCACTCAGTTTATAATACACAAGAAGCTTATGT
>NW_021328868.1:0-242 GCF_001605985.2 Dendrobium catenatum | reverse complement strand
GGACGAACTAGGTGGTTAGCTCGCCGGAGAACTTGCCGCCGGTGACGTGCAACCACCTGGGTTTTATAGTGGGAAGGTAGAGGAGGTCCTGGGGAGCTAAAATGAATAGAGACTTGGATCTGGGAGGCTGGAGTGAGTGAGAGAATATGTGATGAATAATCTTCTTCAAAATCAACTTTTGCCCTATTCAAACGACCTGTGCTACTTTGGATGGTTGTGATGCATCAGAGGCCTCTCTCTGA
>NW_021328867.1:0-254 GCF_001605985.2 Dendrobium catenatum | reverse complement strand
ATAGCATGTATAAACTTCTACATAGTATGCATAATTCATGTATAATTTTATACGTTGTGTGTATAATACTTTTATATAGCGTGTAAAATACTTGTATATAGCATATACAATACTTAAATATATCTTGTATAAACTTGTACATAGTGTATATAAACTTATTCAGAGTGTATAATACTTATGAATAATGTGTATAATGCATATACATAGCATGTATAAATATGTATATAGTGTATAATACTTATATATACAATTGA
>NW_021328866.1:0-523 GCF_001605985.2 Dendrobium catenatum | reverse complement strand
AAATCTTTTGGAATGTAGAAGTGTATTGGTTGAAAGTGCATGTTTCTTCTTCATATCAACAGCCGATTAACAGTTAGTTTTTTTTTTGTGAATATTTTCACAAAATCAGTCAAAACATACAAATGACTAATATGATATGAGCCAAGAAATAAAAATACTGACATGCATCCTAAGGGAAGCTAAGAACTCATAATAATATTGTAGAGGGCAACTAATTAAAAATAAAAATAAAAATAAAAATACTCAACCGAACATATAACATATGCTTACATTAACAGACAATTCTTTTTAAGAAAACTAACTCAAATGCTTAAATATTGCCTGTGATGAAATATGTACTTTTATATTTGACCAGATAAATGAAATTTAAACCTGAAGATTGTTGACCTCTAAGTGTCGGCAAAACCCACCGATAAACCCAAACGATATGACGATTCGCCCACCGACTTCCCCACCGACATACTTACGACATAAAAAAATACTCATTCGGTTCCAACACACACATTCACGCTCTCAGAACGGG
>NW_021328865.1:0-264 GCF_001605985.2 Dendrobium catenatum | reverse complement strand
TGATCTGAAACGACCCTATTTGAATATGTGTACGAAAGTTCTTCGTACAGCTGATCGTCCTGTACGAACTAGGTTCGTCCAGTACGAACGGTTATTACAAGATCGGTTCTAGAAACTGCTGAAAACTGTTCTAAGTCGGTTTATCGTTTGGACAAAAATTTATTTGTCTGGACAAAATTTTTACAGAGGACCCATCGTCCTGGACGATAATTTATTTCGTCTGGACGAAATTTTTCCAGAGGACCAATCGCCACGGACGATAAT
>NW_021328864.1:0-377 GCF_001605985.2 Dendrobium catenatum | reverse complement strand
AACTATAATTATCAATTTTCTTTCTAATTTTATTTTCCAAGTCTTCTAATGGCCTCCTCAATATTTGGTAGTGATGTCTTTAATGGCATCCTCAATGGTTCTCAACAAGATGGCCTTGACTTTAAACCAACTTGATACGGATGATTCGTTGGTGACAGTTGCCTTTGATTTGCTTGACAATACTTTTAATACTTCTCATGATGTTAACATTATCTAGAAAAATGATTTTTTCACTCTATCACTGTATCAAGTTCTTCAAGACCCTCTCCTATTTTCATCCACATTCTAAATAACAAGGTAAATGAAAGTTTTCAAGTCTACATACTATTGCATAAGCCTCTCCATATAGATCTATTGGAACTTAGCATCACATACCT
>NW_021328863.1:0-205 GCF_001605985.2 Dendrobium catenatum | reverse complement strand
TTTTCAAACTCTACATCTAGTTCAATATGCGATGTTTCCAAGGATTCATGCGCTTAAAACTCTACATCGCCCAACATATTGGGTTGTCCACTGAAGGACCTATGGTTTGCTAGTTTCTTACCGATGATTTTGATTGGACAGATGTAAATAGAGTCCTTAGGAATACTGTTTTTCATCAACACAGGAGTGAAAAGTGGTGTTATCG
>NW_021328862.1:0-259 GCF_001605985.2 Dendrobium catenatum | reverse complement strand
AAAAAAAAAAAAAAAAAACTCCCATTGATTCACAAAATTCCAAATTTCATTTAGAGTTTCATTTATTAAAATAAAAGAAAACCTTATTTATTATTTAAAACAATTGAATGACAAATTAAATAAAATATTATTACCCTCTAGAGAGTTGAATCCATCCAAATAAGCATCGAAGGCTTGTAAAATAAGAGAATTGTATAATCCAAAATAAATAAATATCATATGTTTTTAAATATAATATTTAAATTAAATATTTATTTAT
>NW_021328861.1:0-347 GCF_001605985.2 Dendrobium catenatum | reverse complement strand
TTTGAATAGATCGTCCTGGCCGATCTTGAGATCGTCCAGGGTGATATGATCGTATCAATCATTCTTAATTACTCCCTTGATTTCCTTATCAATTATGGCATAATTTGTGAATATCATCCAGGCCGATCAATGATCGTCCTAGCCGATAATTTAAAAATATAGTATACCTTAATTGTCTATGACGACAGCTTCTTTCTATTTTGAGCTTATCGTCCAGGATGATATGTTAATGACGGCTGCCTTAATTAAGAATTCTTATTTAGACTTTTTATTTTAAGCCTAATCGTCCATGATGATGTAAAAATCATCCTGGCCGATATGAGTAAAAACAGATATGATCCAATCAT
>NW_021328860.1:0-406 GCF_001605985.2 Dendrobium catenatum | reverse complement strand
CTCTCTTCTTCTAGTCGGAACGGAAGTTATGACATCAAGATCGGAGATAAGAACGGGAGTTCACTCGCTGTAAAGTCACTTTCTCCCTGTCGTGGCTCCTTCGGTGCTGATCGACTTCGCTCTATCGAAGACGTTCCCTTCTCTGTCGGATCGAGAGCTCCGACATTTTGATCTGGACTAGAACAGGAGCTCGCGGGCTGTGGAGTAGTCTTCCTCCCTTTAGCCGCTTCTTTCGATCCTTCGTGGCTGTACGACTTTGCTCTTTCGCCGACTTTCCCTTCCTGTCGGACCGGAAGACACGACATTTTGACGGAAGCAGGAACGGGAGATCGCACGCGTCGCTTCTTCTCGGCTCCTTGCTGTCCGACTTCGCTCCCTCCGACTTTCCCTTGCTGCTGCATCAAAA
>NW_021328859.1:0-240 GCF_001605985.2 Dendrobium catenatum | reverse complement strand
GTTTAATTTTGATGCTTCACTTCTTCAATCTTATAAATGAGGCATTGGAGGAGTTTGTAGGGATTCCAAAGGGAGATTCTTGGGTGCATTTGGTTATCCTATTACTCATTGGGATGTGTCTAAACTTGAAATGCTTGCTGCCATCTCTTTCCATAATATCTTTAAAGAAGATATGACAATTTATGAAGGAATCATCATTGAAGGAGACAATGCAAATGTCATCAAGGCTTTGCAAGATAA
>NW_021328858.1:0-287 GCF_001605985.2 Dendrobium catenatum | reverse complement strand
TCTTGAAAATAATTATTATATTAATTAAGTATATAATAATTAAATAATCAAATAATACCCCACAAATAGAAATCTGCCAAAACAGTGAAAATCAGTGGCTGAAAGCAGTTTCAAAATAAAATAAACATTTTTCTGAAAAGATCGAGGGGTTATACGCAAAAATTCAATTCAAAACGACGAAGATATGATTTTCCGAAGTTTAAACACAATAAAATAATATTTTAATATAGTGTCATTTTACTGTTTTGGAAATATCAAAAAATCTAAACAAACTTTTTACCAAAAAG
>NW_021328857.1:0-243 GCF_001605985.2 Dendrobium catenatum | reverse complement strand
AGAAGCTCTCAAAATAAGCTCATTAATGCAAGTTGCCTCCATTATCGTCCTGGCCGATTAGCTCAAATATAAGGAAAATCG
Source organism: Dendrobium catenatum (assembly GCF_001605985.2). Classification (NCBI taxonomy): domain Eukaryota; kingdom Viridiplantae; phylum Streptophyta; class Magnoliopsida; order Asparagales; family Orchidaceae; genus Dendrobium; species Dendrobium catenatum. The sequence continues at coordinate 162 of NW_021328857.1, read as the reverse complement.
TCCTGAATATTGCCCTGAAATGAAGCTGGATAATGTCTAATCATCCTTGACGTTCTTGTGTTCGGCCCAGATGAAGTCCCCATTAAATGCTTTCTAAAACTGCCTGAGAAATTTTGAAAAAAATTATCCTGGATCGTCCTGGACGATATTTTATAGTCCAGG
>NW_021328856.1:0-225 GCF_001605985.2 Dendrobium catenatum | reverse complement strand
TCCTCGATTATTGGAGTTGGTTCAATAGCTGGGCTGGGTGGATGAAGTCCAAAGCGGGATGGATTAGGAGCCAAACTTAATGGAATTTCAAAATTGCTTGGCATCTTCTTAGGACTCGGTGGAGTTATAACTGGAGATGGATCAAGTCTGGCTGGGCTTGGCACCCTAATTAGACTAGGCATCCTTATGGAACTAGGTGGATTAGGTGGAGATGGATCCAGTCCA
>NW_021328855.1:0-244 GCF_001605985.2 Dendrobium catenatum | reverse complement strand
ATTGACTACAAATTTTTAAAAGAAAAGACAAGGCATATAATATCACTTCAACAATGATTTAAAAGAAATTTAAGAAGGCGAAAAATAAAACAAAACAACAAATAAAAAACTAAAGACAAAATATAAAGAAATAAAAGAAGAAAATAAAAAGAATAAAAAGAAAAACAGGTAAATGATCAAGTTCATACATTTATGTCAATCACTCCTAATCTGGTCCTTAAAGAGCTGAAAGTGTCGAAGGCCA
>NW_021328854.1:0-236 GCF_001605985.2 Dendrobium catenatum | reverse complement strand
TTCATGCTCGCACAAAACACATCGAAATAGACCATCGATTTGTTCGTGATCACATTTATCATAGCACGATTCGACTGCTTCCAATTAATACGATTGATCAGCCAGCTGATATTTTCACCAAATCCCTCTCTACACCGAGGTTTCAGCAACTAAGAACCAAACTGAGTGTCACTCCTAGAACCAACAGTTTGACGGGGGATATTAGAACAATAGCTACATAATTGTAAATAATCATA
>NW_021328853.1:0-204 GCF_001605985.2 Dendrobium catenatum | reverse complement strand
TAGCAGGCTTGAGATCACGGTGGATGATTGGTTCAGGCGTTGTGTTGTGAAGAAAAGCAAGAGCAGATGAAACTTCCCAAGCTATCCTGAATCTGTCGTACCATGGGAGTGGAGGGGTATTATCCTTGCATTGTAACCTGTCATCAAGACTTCCATTTTCCATAAATTCATAGACAAGGCAACCTTTATCAGGACAGGCACCAA
>NW_021328852.1:0-525 GCF_001605985.2 Dendrobium catenatum | reverse complement strand
ACGAATTAACTTTTTGATCGTCCGGACGAAAATTTTTTGTCTGTATGATCGATCAAGTCAAAAAGCCTGTACGAAGGGACGCATCGTAAATTATGATGATTACGAAAAGTCATTACATTTTGGACAAATTTGATCATCTGTACGAAATATTTTCGTCCAGACGAACAATGATTTTCGTCCAGGAAGAATTGTTTTCGTCCAGGACGAACGTATCATTTTTCTTTAAATATGAAGGCTTTCTAACTCAATAATAACATCTCCAAACTTTCCTTTCAATCCCTTTCGACTTCAAATCGACAATGGCCTCCTCAAGCAAGAGACAAAATGTGTTAGCAAAGAAACCCCACAGGAATGCCTATGAAAACTTCCTGTCAAAAGCAAATAAGGAATCCTTTCCTCGTTTTGCCTCTGCTAAAATAACTCCTTCTCGCATTCTGATTCAAAGCGAGATACACTTTTAGGTAATGCACCTTTTTGCCTCCACCCACTTTCAATTCATTCTTTCTCTCATCCACCTTTACAACA
>NW_021328851.1:0-207 GCF_001605985.2 Dendrobium catenatum | reverse complement strand
CAAAGAAAGGGATTTTTACATACATAACACTTCAAAATATTATAAATACATATTTAACACTCAAATTTTTATATTTATTAATATAACACCTAAATTTCATCTTTTCATCTATTCTACCACTCTGTTACAACCCCTGTCAAAAATCTCGCTTATACACTCTCGGTTGTAAAGGCATCTCCAACCGAAAATGTCATTTTTCACTCCAAA
>NW_021328850.1:0-248 GCF_001605985.2 Dendrobium catenatum | reverse complement strand
TTAAATATTCAAAAATTATGATATATTATTTATAGTTTTCTAAACTAATTTGGAACTAATTTAAATTTTAAGAGCTTAATATTAATTAGATTATTTAATTGAATTGAAAACTAATTAATTTTTGAAGTATTTCTTAAATCAAACTAAATTAAAACTTAAGAGCTGAATGTTAATTAGATTATTTAATTTAATTGAAAACTAATTAATTTTTGAAGTATTTCTTAAATCAAAATAAAATTATGATATAT
>NW_021328849.1:0-380 GCF_001605985.2 Dendrobium catenatum | reverse complement strand
AAAAAAGAAATTCTAAGTATCTCAAGTGTGTGTGTGTGTGTAGAGTTACTTAGCATCAGTCTCTTTGAACATTACAAATAGACTCAAGAAGAGAAAAAAGAAAGTATAGACTGACTCAACCCTAAACCTACGCAATCTTGAACTGGTTTCTATTGTTCGTCCGATCTTCGATTCCTGAAATGTTAGAAGTAACGAGTAGTCCAAGAGAATCAATAGTGTTTATCAATCATCAAAACATAAGTCATGAAAATCGATTTGCAACAGTCCGTATTTAAACCATTACTAATTTTTTTAGGTCGAGGTTAAAACCTTGCCTATGGAGTCAAAGTCCAGCTAGAGATTAGGGACTCACACCTAACCTCTGAGGATCGATTTTAGAT
>NW_021328848.1:0-223 GCF_001605985.2 Dendrobium catenatum | reverse complement strand
TGAACCTCAAATCAAAATCTACTGCTGCTAAAACATTCTGTGTTGGATAGGGTTTCCTTCCTCTAAATGCAGCTTCGTTCTCTTTTGGAATCCTAGCTTTAATATGAGTTCCATCTATCGCACCAATACAATCCTAAATTTGACACATATCATATTTAGGAATTCTTAATAAACAGAGAGATTTTTATTGAATAAAAATTGATTATACCTTAAAAAATGGCAT
>NW_021328847.1:0-275 GCF_001605985.2 Dendrobium catenatum | reverse complement strand
GGATTTTCACAATCTTCCCTCCTAATAAAAATTTCGTCCTCAAAATTTACATACAACTTGTAGTTGCAAAACAATATTCTCTAACCTATACCTATACCTTCTCTAACCTATATAATTAGTAGTTTATAACACATACCCTATACCATAACTAACCTAGAGAATCAACCTATTGGCTCTTTCATATTGATCAATAATCTTAAACCTTTGCTCTGATCCACTTTTGTCACGACCCGGCCCGATGAGCTCGCGCAGGCGAGGCGGGAACAAAGGTCGGA
>NW_021328846.1:0-449 GCF_001605985.2 Dendrobium catenatum | reverse complement strand
ATAAGAGGGCACTTCCCTTTTAAGGGGAAGGCCACCCATTCCTCTTTGGGTATAAGAGAAGTGTGATCCAAATTTTGATTTCCAAATGGAAAAAGGAATACTTCTCAAAAGGGCATCCTTTCCTCTTTGGATTCCAACTCAAAATTAACTTTCACAACACTTGACAATTATACAAATTACATTTATATTGAAAATAAATTCTAGACTCAACTACAGGGTTATTCTAAGCAGTTAATAAATGATAAGCAGTTATTCCCAAGCAGTTATATATGTGCAAAAAGGAAGGTAAAACATACTGGCCACGCTCTTTTTATTGTTTGGGGGCTTTAGCAGCTGAAGCACATGTGCAAGCATTTATAACAATTAATAATTTTCTATTGATTTAACCCCCTTTTCTTACCCTTCATGAGCGTGGCCACCTGCAGAAGAATATGTAAACATCCAGATCA
>NW_021328845.1:0-600 GCF_001605985.2 Dendrobium catenatum | reverse complement strand
TTTCAGGATAGCATGCGATTTCTTGAGTTTCCTATATGCTGCTTGAATTTTCTCAAAAACTTCAAGTAATTGATTGTAGGTTAGTTCACATACATCTTCTTAGTTAGACTAACCAAGATGATCGTCCGCCATCAAACACAGGTTTATTGTCTCCTCTTCAACTTCAGTCTCAGAGGAGTTAGATGCAGAATTCACCCAGAACACCATTTAAAATCGCTTCTTATCCTTCTTGAACTTGGGTTTCTTTTCACCCTTCTCTTTTCTTGGGCGAGCCTTAAGTATATGACAATCAGCTTTAACATGTTCAAGCTTCCTACATTCAAAACAAATCATATCAATAAAACTTTTAGAATTCTTGCTACTCTTACCTTTATTTCACTTTTGATGGTGTTTTTGCTTCTTCCTTAGAAAGCTTTTGAATTGCCTAGTGATTAAGGAAATATCATCGCTTTCAAACCTAGAAGAATCAGTATCCATATCATTGGCCTTTAGTGCCACAGTTTTCTCCTTCTTTTTCTCACATGCATTAAGTTATCTTTGGTTTACTTATTACTCGTAAGTAATAAGTGAGCCAAGCAAGTTATCAAAAAAATAAGTATT
>NW_021328844.1:0-1239 GCF_001605985.2 Dendrobium catenatum | reverse complement strand
AGTTTTATTATAATATATTATTATTATATAAAAAAATAAATTATATTGTTATGTTATACTATTTCAATATATTGAACTTTTTCATAAACAAAAAAATATTTATTCATGTTTACTTTTTTTTTGTTTAAAGTGTTCATGAACAAACTTGTTTTTATTTTTAAGAAAAATCATTTTATGAGAATGTTTGATCGTGAAATGGATCATTTGGTATGCTAAAAACACTCCATATATATGTTCATGAGCAGGCTCTAGGTGATTGTTTGTTAGTAGGCTCGATAAAGCTCATTTATTTAAAGCTCGATAATCATAAATGAACCAAACATAAATCAAACACAATACAAACATGAACTTCTATTCTCTTAAACAAACAAAGCTTAAAAACAAGCAAAAAAGCTTGAATCAAGCTCGAACTAAACTTGAACAAGCTAGTAATAAACAAGCTCAAACATGAACAAATACCTAATTAGCTCAGCTCGGTTCATTTGCAACCCTATCTAGGATCCTCAAAGCCTCAAAGCTCTCTTCAATCTCTAGTCAAATGTCCCTTTCATGTAGAGAGTGAGGTATATTTATAGATTTGGTATACCTTATAAATATGGAGAAGATCTAGAGCAAGATCGGAGTACTCCATCGGACGTTAGATACTGATTATCTCGATTATGAATCATTTTTCAAGCATTTATGTGTCTTAATGATGTCAGAATTAAGCAATCTTGAGCTCATTGGATTCTTCTCGCAAAGCCGCTTTCTATAAGCATGTCATATTTAGAGATCATTTGGTCATCCAATTAATGCTTCAAAACTTTCAAATACACTTCGATCCCTTGGTTTAGGCCCATTTGGGCTATAATCGGACCGATTTCGATATCGTTGGATTTGTTTGTTCGAGATGTTCAATTTGACTATAAGTTTGTTGAAATCAAAGTTTGGATTGTCCCAAATTTAATTTTAGAAAATTTTAATTTAGATATATCTCGAGATTCGTATCCGATCAAAACAATTTTCGATGACATATCATTACTCATTATAGTACATAATATATTTTTAAGGATTTAATTAGGCAATGCACGCTATATATATACAGCAACTTGCCTTCAACATAAACTTGGAAAAAGTCATGAAATGAAAGTTTTTATTTTTTAAGGAACAATTTCTTTGCAAAAAAAATAAATATTTTCTTGCATCATGGAAAAATAATAATATTTATGATCTTTATGAAAAAAAAAACAAGAATGAGAA
>NW_021328843.1:0-259 GCF_001605985.2 Dendrobium catenatum | reverse complement strand
ACTACGAGGTGTTTTTCTTGGAGGGTTGCGCCCCGGACCTTTTTACTCTGCATTAATGAGAGAAACAGTTCATTCTTATGCTGACTTAATTCACAGAGTAGAAGCTCAAATTACTGCTGATGAGGCTATCAATGCTCATCGAAAATAATTTGAACAGCCTTCTAATAAGAGAAAGAATGGCCATGAAGCTGGAGCTGGAGCTCAAAAGTCTCAAAAGAGGAGTCAAGATCTTCCACCACGACCCCCTCAGCAAAATCGG
>NW_021328842.1:0-243 GCF_001605985.2 Dendrobium catenatum | reverse complement strand
TAAGATTGCTTTGAGAAGATTGGTGAAGTTGGATTTTTAATTCATCATTGATAAAGTGTTGAAGATGCTTAACACTTGGGCTAGCAAATATATCTCTTTGGCGGGTAAAATCACTTTAGTTAAATCTGTTTTGCTCTCATATCCCACTTTCCACTCTACCATCTCGTTAATTCCAAAAAGTGTTTTATATGAAATTGAGAAGCTAAGTAGGAATTTTTTATGGCATAAGAATGATGGAGGATT
>NW_021328841.1:0-1067 GCF_001605985.2 Dendrobium catenatum | reverse complement strand
TAAAATTATTAGATATATTTTAAAATAAATATAATATATCAATAATCAATCAAAATTTATATTATACTTATCTTTAAAAAATTAATAGTAACTCTTTGTAATAACAAAAATGATCAAAGCATCATAAACTATTTTTTTCAGTATAAATAATGTTATTTACTGAACAATTGACAAATTTAAATTTGAAAAAATTATGAACAAAATAAACTACACATTAAAAACAAAGTTTTTCACAAATTGAAGCATATCTAAAATAATAAGAACTCTGCAAAGACTTGGACTTCACTCTAATATAAATATTTTTTTCTCGTGCAAAATTTCACTAACTGTTTGAAGTCAATTTTCTCCATGAACCACCAACAAAAAATTAACTAAAAAGCTTAATAATTTTGATTATTTAGGTTTTGTTTGGGATAGCTTTCAATTCTTACTGTTTTACTAAACAACTTTAGTACAAAAATTTTAAATTAAAAAAAAAATTGTATTAAGAAATTGCTTCATAAAGCGGTAAAAAAATTGTCCCAAATAAAGACTTAATAAGAATAATTCAAATTAAATGAAAGAGCAATATAACGCAATATTAACCAAAATGGTAATCAAAAAAAAAAAAATAAAACCTATTACAACATAAATTCCAAATCCATGTTTTAAAAGTACTATAAGGTCCAATTAAAAATCTTCTATTTATTTAGAGGAATCTTTATACGTATTGAGCACAAAAATGATCCCAATTAATGCTATAACTGAGTCAAGTCTAGTCAAGTATCTACCTAATCAGCTAAGTATGTTTAATTTTTACTAAGTTTAAACTCCGGGTTGAGCTTGACATGAGCCATTTACTGAGCTCAAATTTGGCTCGATCAATAATTATGATGCTCGTGCTTGGCTCGACTACAATTCATTTGAAAAGGTCGAATTTGACTTGAAAAAAATTTAAAAATATTTAGTATATATATTATTAAATTATTCTAAAATTAATTTTGAAAGACATTTTAATTTAAATGAGAGACTCGTCAAGCTTACGAGCCGAGGCAGGCTGAGTTGGAGCTTGAACTCATCGCTCGATT
>NW_021328840.1:0-632 GCF_001605985.2 Dendrobium catenatum | reverse complement strand
GGTTCAACCAATAAATATAATGATGGCCATGTTGAATGCAGTTCTCAACCGGATGGGTTAATTTCAAATATTTCAAAATGTCGTTCAAATATTCGAAAATCTCAAACACCCACCAGAAATCCAAAAATTATTTCAAATTCTAAGTATTTAAAATTGAAATCCAACCATTAAACACTTAATGCAAAATCTACCACATACAATAGTTTATCAGGGTGAACAAATTGAAATTTATTTCAGCTCACATAGAGCTAATGCCTAATAAAAAATATCTCTAGGATCTATTCTCAAATAATCTTCTGCCATTAGGAACGTGGTACGTGTCATCTAATTGACAGTTTCGGTGCCAAATGACACAGGTAAACGATTATGACCTGCGACCCTCTGAACGAAGTGGTTTTGCTGCCAAATGGCACAATGAGATAACAATAATGATCATAGCCAATATGTTCCTTAGTGGAATTTAATCCTTGAGATATGAATCAATAAGATACGTTCGATAGGGTACAAACCCCTTTGTTAGCTAAGTGTGGATCTCCGAAAGGATTATTTTTAGCGGAGAATAGAATGCAAAGGGTACGACTGTACTATCACGTAAGACAAAACGTTCATAGTCCTTTACACTCTATGCAAGC
>NW_021328839.1:0-210 GCF_001605985.2 Dendrobium catenatum | reverse complement strand
CAATTTTGCTCTGCACTCTAGTAGTTACTTCTTTACAGTCTTCATTTTCTTGATTTTTCTATCATACTTCTTTTTGTACTCTTCTTGGACATACTTGACCTTCACAAACTCATTATTCTGATCATTTAAGGCCTTTGTCATTTTTGTTTCAAGATCCATATGTTTCACCAACAGAAATAATAAAAAAGCTTCTTAAGGGATGTATTCTTA
>NW_021328838.1:0-215 GCF_001605985.2 Dendrobium catenatum | reverse complement strand
ATCCCTAACGAACTTTCAAGAATCTAGAGACGTTCGTCCCGAGATGAATATAAAATTCGTCCTGAACGATTAGGACTTAGAAAAATTTTCTACCCGCCTGTTCGATCTAATTCTCTTCCTATGGGTTAATTGACATGATCGTCCCGTACGAACCAGATTCGTCCCGTATGATCAGTTCAAAAAAATTGTTCCCCCAAGAGTGTGTTGTGATTTTT
>NW_021328837.1:0-245 GCF_001605985.2 Dendrobium catenatum | reverse complement strand
AGAATGTTTGCTATCATAAAAATCATAAGCCATAGATCCGCAACAAAGTAGAGAAAGTCACCTACATAAAATAGCGGAATGCCTTGACTATATAAGATAGTTAGAGGAGAAGATAATGGAATGAGAAAAAATTTCCTTCTACACTAAAGAGGAACACTGAATTAAGTGCAGAAATCACCTATGAAAAATATGAAATGCCTCTAAAATAAGAAGAAAAATAGGAGAGAAAGAATAGAAAAAGCTAA
>NW_021328836.1:0-346 GCF_001605985.2 Dendrobium catenatum | reverse complement strand
GTCCATGGCGATCGGTCCTTTGGAAAATTTTCGTCCATATGAAATAAATAATCGTCCAGGATGATCGGTCCTCTGTAATAATTTTTTCCAAACGAATAAATTTTTGTCCAAACGATTAACCGACTTAGAACGGTTTTCAGCAGTTTCTAGAACCGACCTAGTAATAACTGTTCGAACCGGACGAATATAGTTTGTACGGGACGATCAGTTGTATGAAGACATTTTGTACACATGCACAAATGGGGTCGTTTCAAATCGTTTAAGTAAAATCGTCCAGGATAATCCACGATCGTACGGGACGATCCACTACATACAGAATTGAATACTTGCAATTTTTGGGCGGTTT
>NW_021328835.1:0-227 GCF_001605985.2 Dendrobium catenatum | reverse complement strand
GATTTTCTACTGTTTTGGGCTCCAAACTGTTTTAGGAGCTATTGTAAAAATGAGATATTCGTATTCTTAGTGCCATGGATAAATTGGAAAATTTGGGATCCTTGCATCCCTACCACTATTTCATTTGCACTCAATTTATTAGTATCGTTATGAGAACTTGTTAGAGAACCTGTATGCAGATTCATGTCATAGCACTTGTGGATAATAAAAAAAAAAGAATTTAAGTT
>NW_021328834.1:0-240 GCF_001605985.2 Dendrobium catenatum | reverse complement strand
CAAGAATGAGAGAGAGAGGGCAAGAAAGACTGAGAAGCAATAGAGGGAGGGAGAGAGAGAGAGAGAGAAGCAAAAGAGAGAGAGAGTGAGTGACAGAGAGAGAGATAGGAGAGAGGGAGGGGACAGAGAGAGAGAGAGAGAGACAGAGAAAGAGAGAGAGGGAGAGAGAAAGGGAGAGAGAGATGCAATATAGAGAGAGCAAGAGAGAGGGGGGAGGGAGAGAGAGAGATAGAGGGGGAG
>NW_021328833.1:0-202 GCF_001605985.2 Dendrobium catenatum | reverse complement strand
AATGTGACACGTGTAGGTGAGAACAGTTGTATTAACACTCGCGAGCCAAGCTTATTGAGCCACGAGCTCGAGCTCAAATTCGAGCTCGTATATTAAACGAACTCGAGTTTGAGCTTGGTGAGATTCGGCTCATGAGCTCGCGAGCCAACTCGAATAATTATTAATATTTAAAAAATTAATAATTAAATAGAATAATATTTAA
>NW_021328832.1:0-257 GCF_001605985.2 Dendrobium catenatum | reverse complement strand
TTGTCTGATCAATTAAGGCATAATTGTGAATATCGTCTAGAACGATACGAAATCGTCCTGGCCGATTACCAAAAGTATAGAATACCTTAATTATTTATGGCAGAAATTTTTTTCTATTTTGATCCTATCGTCCTGGTCGATACACGTATCGTCCAGGCCAATTTGCTAATGACGGCTTCCTTAATCAAGAACCCTTGATTAGATTTTATTTTTTAAGCCCGATCGTCCAGGATGATGTAAATATCGTCCTGGCCGAT
>NW_021328831.1:0-320 GCF_001605985.2 Dendrobium catenatum | reverse complement strand
CAGTTGCAATGTCTAATCACCGTGCTCATTGACGCGACCTTATAACTCAAGTGAGGGTAATAAGATGCTTTTGATGGTTCACAACGCTGCATTTGCTGGCCCTTAGACGTCACAAAGACAGACCAATGTTACGGGCAATGACCAGCTAAGGGGTAACTATAGGCCCTGGTGGACCAAACAAGCAATTTTTTTTTTTTTTTTAACATTACAAGCACCTTCTTGATTGAACTTTTAGTTAGCAAAGAGTGAACTCATTATCTTGCAATATTTAATAATAATATGTTTTTTTTTCTTCAAGTGATTTGTTATACATTAGTTTA
>NW_021328830.1:0-306 GCF_001605985.2 Dendrobium catenatum | reverse complement strand
TTTATGCTGGTCCCAAGCCCAAATGAAAAAATTTTAAAAATAAAATTTAATAAAATAATTTAGGCCCCCTCAATAAATCTTCTTGCTCCACCACGAGAAAAACTATGAAATTAAAGAAAACATTTACGTGACCATTTATGCAAATCAAATCAATTTCCTGTAACCAATACAAATTATAAAAATTTTCTATGTAGGATTGACTCATTAATTTTTGACTCAAAAGTCTATAAGTCTCATTATTCTGTTCATAAAATCAAGCTGAGAGAAAACACTGAACATTCATCCAAATTTTTTAAAAAACCTTTT
>NW_021328829.1:0-280 GCF_001605985.2 Dendrobium catenatum | reverse complement strand
TGCTTTCCCTTCCAAACATACCGGAATCGCCATCAACATCTCCTCTTCTGTGACACCATTCACTGCAAAATAGCGCTCCACCCTGTAGATCCATCTGTAAGCATCATCCCCTTCAAAAATAGGAATCTTCAACTTCCTCATGCGGTTGTCAGCTCGGTGGAAGGTTCTTCCGTCTCCCCATGTCCCCTGAGTAAATCCCTCCCCTTGTGGTCTTCCCCTCCTCTCCACCGGGTAAGGATTTTGAAACCCCCTCCATGGTGGTTCTCTTGGCTCTCCATAG
>NW_021328828.1:0-270 GCF_001605985.2 Dendrobium catenatum | reverse complement strand
TATATATATGTATTATAAAAACTATGTATAAGATTGTATAGGCTATATACAAGCATTATACACATTATGTATAAATTCATACAAGTATTATAGATGCTATGTACAAATATTATACACACTGTGTACAAATTTATACAAGAATTATACACACTATGTATAAGTTTATAAATTATATGTATTAGTATTATACACACTATTTACAAGAATTATACACACAATATATAAGTTTATTCAAATATTATACACATGCTATGTACAAGCATTATATAG
>NW_021328827.1:0-490 GCF_001605985.2 Dendrobium catenatum | reverse complement strand
AGGCGAACTGGGCTGAGCGGCGGTTGCGAGAGCAGGTAATGGGATCTGGAGTATGGCCTGGACAGACGCGTGAGATGATTTAGGGTCTGGGCTGAAGTCACGCTCGCGTTGCGTTGGTGAATCTGCGGCTGGGGTTGCGGGAACCTGGTCGGCTGCTGTTCGTGTCTCCAGATCGGCGGCTGTTCGTCGGATTTGGACTTGGTCAGAGACTGGATTGTCTTCCTGCTGGTTTGGGGCATAACCCACTCCCATCGATGTTTCTATTTGATCGGGATCAAGATTGAAGTTCCGTTTGCGAGGCGACGTAATCAGTGGAGGCGGAGGATTTCGCCATCGCAACGGAAGCTCGAGCGGTGGGTATTCCGGCGGTGGATCACGCCATTTGAGCAGGAGTTCGAGCGGAGCGTAATCATCAGCAACTGTGGGAGTATGGCGGGACGGATGGCATTTGCATGAAGCGGAGGAGGTGAACGAAGAAGAAGAATGCCTC
>NW_021328826.1:0-222 GCF_001605985.2 Dendrobium catenatum | reverse complement strand
AAAACCGTTCGTTTTCTTTCGCGCCTTTCTTCCCAACATGTTCGGAAGAGAGAAAAAAAATGGCGCAGATGAACAGTGCGACGCCAATATCCACAATCAAATGGCATCAAAAATGGCGATCGGTTGGACCAAAGCAAGAACGGCAAACTAAGGCCTCGTTTGATTAGGCTTTTTTTCTCCGTTTCCGTTTGAATACGCTGAAATCAATTAGTATTTACTGTT
>NW_021328825.1:0-228 GCF_001605985.2 Dendrobium catenatum | reverse complement strand
GATCGTCCTGGACGATTTTACTTAAATGATCTGAAAAGACCCAATTTGTATATGTGTACGAAATGACTTCGTATAGCTGATTGTCCTGTACGAACTAGGTTCGTCCAGTACGAACGGTTATTACAAGGTCGGTTCTAGAAACTGCTGAAAACTGTTCTAAGTCGGTTTATTGTTTGGACGAAAATATGTTCGTCTGGACGAAAATTTTCTAGAGAGCCGATCGTCCTG
>NW_021328824.1:0-360 GCF_001605985.2 Dendrobium catenatum | reverse complement strand
AAAGTTTACAAAATTCTGCGAATTCCTGGCGTTTCCTAAAAATCTGGCAGAGTTCCGGCGTCTTCAGGCGGCAAGAAGAGCTCCGACGGCGGTGGTCGAAGAGGTGAGGAATCTCCTATTCCCCTTTTTCCTTCTCCTTCTCTTCTTCTGCGAATTCCTAGCGTTTCCTCAAAATTCGGCAGAGTTCCGGCGTGTTTAGGCGGCAGGAAGAGCTCCGGCGGTGGTGGTCGAGGAGGTGAGGAATCTCCTATTCCCCTTTCTCCTTCTCCTTCTCTTCTTCTGTGAATTCCTGGCGTTTCCTGAAAATCCGGCAGAGTTCCGGTGTCTTCAGGCGACAGGAAGAGCTCCGGCGGCGGTGGT
>NW_021328823.1:0-292 GCF_001605985.2 Dendrobium catenatum | reverse complement strand
ACATTAACATTTCTATTAAATTTACCTCGATTCCATTGCTGATGTTTCTTTTGCTTTCTCTTTAAAAAGCTTCTGAACTGTCTAGTCATCAGTGCGATGTCATCTTTTGCAGATTCCATGAATTATGTTTTGATGATTAGCAAACACTGTTGCTTCTTTTCGACTGCCTTTACTGCTGACATTTTCAAGATTCAAAGATCAGATTTAAATCAGAATCAGCTCAAGACTGGGTAGATTAGGGTTGAGTCAGTCTGCAATTTTCTTTTTTTCTTTCTTGAGTCAATTGTAATTG
>NW_021328822.1:0-360 GCF_001605985.2 Dendrobium catenatum | reverse complement strand
TATATAGAGGCTTTTCTCTTTTGCTTAGTTGTGAGAACGGTGTAAGAGTGATTAGAAGCAAGGAGAGAGTGAGAGAGAAGAGAGATCTATACTTATTTCTTCCAATTTTTCAAATGGATTTCTTAGTGTGGCATGGTTCCGTGATTTTTTCTCGATTTTAGATATTTTCATGTTAAATCTTGGTGTCATTTGCTTTCCACTATATTCCTTTTTTTTTGTTTTTTCGATGCGTGGTTTACTTTCACATCCCAATAATCTTGGGGGCATTGATTTTTGAAAATTGTTTGACATGATAGCTGTTAAATTAGGTTAAATACTGGTTTAGTGTTTGATAGATATTTTCATGGTATAAGATTTACA
>NW_021328821.1:0-331 GCF_001605985.2 Dendrobium catenatum | reverse complement strand
TACAAATTTATATCCAATATGTTCAAGCATTTTACACACTATGTAAAAGTTTGTACATGCTATGTATATATATTATACACATAATATATAAGTTCATACACGCAATGTATAAATTTAAACATAATATATACAAGTTTATATAAGCTATGTACAAGCATTATGCACACTATGTATATATTTCTAAACACTATATATAAGCATTATAAAAATTTTTTATAAGTTTGTTCGTGCTATGTACATGCATTATACATACTATGTACAAGTTTATACTAGTAATATAGATGATATGTACAAGCATTATACATACTATGTATAAGTTTATCAAAGCATT
>NW_021328820.1:0-328 GCF_001605985.2 Dendrobium catenatum | reverse complement strand
CAAGGTTTACTCATATTGTAACTTCTTTGCATACATTAGGAAGAGAACTTTCGATTATGAAAAAGTGAACAAGATTTTGAGATACTTGTCTTCGTCTTTTGATGCTAAAATCACTGCAATAACTGAATCTAAGGATTTAAAGACTTATTCGATTGATAACTTACTTGGCTCACTCATTGCTTACGAGAAAGGTGTGAATCAAAGAAATCTTGATGCATGTGAGAAAATAAAGGAGAAAACAGTGGCACTAAAGGCACACAAATCTGACTCTGATTCTTCCGAGTCTGAGAGTGATGACATTGCCTTAATCACAAGGCAGTTCAAAAAC
>NW_021328819.1:0-374 GCF_001605985.2 Dendrobium catenatum | reverse complement strand
ACTTTGCCTAGAAAACTCCGATTTCAGTCTACTACCTATCTAACTACTTGTATTAAGGTCTAGTATTTTCTTAAAGTGTTAGGAATCCTAGATTTAGCCTTTTTCCCATAGTGACATTTTGGACCCTTAGTCTAGTTCCTAGGAGGACCCGGGACTTTCCAAAATCGGCTAATGCAACTTAAACTTCAAATATCATTATCCTAAGCTCTTAAAACTGATCAACAAACTAAAATAATTAAAATGGATTCTAATCCATTAATATTTGAATTTCAACTAAAACATCCTTTTCAGACCCCCGACAAACCTGAATTCTAGAAAACTTTAACTAACTACCCTACTTAGGACCTATCCAAACCACACCAGCCTTACACACA
>NW_021328818.1:0-1610 GCF_001605985.2 Dendrobium catenatum | reverse complement strand
AAATAATAAAATCAAAGATCATAATTCTATTTAATTAGTTAAAATGAAAGTCCAGAATAAACTCATTCATCAAAGGCAGTGCTTTTACAATAATAGTATATCTCAATGCAAACTTTTCCACAAGAAAGCAAACACGAACCGCAATCTACTTGCAAGTCCAGATTTACCTGGTTTTTGACATCATTGCTCACGTTTACATTGAAAAAATGTTAATTAATGCAGGAAATGGGAGATCTTTTATAAGCATTTGAGCTTTAAATACCCATCAAGCTCAGCTGAAGAAATCTAAATCATCCTTGCTAAATTTGAAACTACTTTCAGATCTACAAAGAGAATGGCGAAAGAAGACGAGGTGAAGCTGATCGGGGTCTGGCCGAGCCCCTACGTGGCGAGGGCAATGATTGCTCTTAATCTGAAGGGGGTCGAATACGAGTATATCCCAGATGATTTGTTTAACAAAAGCGAGCTTCTTCTCAAGTTCAATCCGGTCTACAAGCTGGTTCCCGTTCTCATCCATGGAGATAAATTACCCGTATGCGAGTCCCGTATTATTGTGGAGTACATTGACGAAGTCTGGGCTTCTTCCGGCCGCCCTTCCATCCTCCCTGCCGATCCCTACGATCGCGCCACCGCTCGCTTTTGGGCTGCCTATGTTGACGACAAGGTACTTAACTGTATCTCTAATGAAAAGAAATTAACTTCAGGCTGACTTTCAGAAGAAAATATACAAATTATTACGATGACTTCTTGTATTTTACCTTACTTGCAGTTAGCTCCTCATTGTCGAGTGTTGGTCTGGAGTAACGATGAGAAGAGCATAGCAGAAGCGAAGGAGCAACTGTTAGCCGCAGTGCTGCAGTTAGAGGAGGCTTTCATTGAGTGCAGTAAGGGCAAGAGCTTCTTCGGCGGGGACACGATCAACTTTGTCGACATTGCCCTCGGTTCCTTCCTTAGTTGGATGAAAGCTTTCGAAATTATAATGGGAAAAAATTTTCTGGATAAGACGAAGACTCCACGATTGGTTGAGTGGGCGGAATGCTTCCGTTCCGTCGACGCCGCCAAGGACGTGCTGCCGGAAGCTGAAAAGCTTGTGGAGTTCAGGAAATTTGCTATGGCTGCCCGTCGTGTTACTGTGGCTGACGCTGCCACCAAATGATGATTTGGATTTGATGGTTGGATTATTGAAAGCAAGATTTCTGATGGTTTTTATCTGAGTGTAGTAGGAGCGACTTCAGTCTTTCATGTTGATTGGAATGCAGAGGTTTTTTATTTGAATTTTATGTGTATGTGATACATGTTTAAGTTTGATTAATTATCTAAGTATCTGAAAAAAGTGTAGCCGTCATAGGATTTGGGAGGAAAATAATAAGATTTTATTTGATACAATTTATTATTGTTTTTTAAAGCAACTTTGTAATACCAAAATTTTTAGCTAAAATAATTTTTTACTAAAAAACTACTTAAAAAAATTGTAAAATTATCTCAAATGAAACCTAAGCGAGAAAATGATCATTTATTGACTGTCACTTCTTCTTGTAGATTATGTTATTATTATTTTTTTTTGTTATATAGCATAGGTGTCATTTTAGTCTTTTTTTTTTTTTTTTTTA
>NW_021328817.1:0-518 GCF_001605985.2 Dendrobium catenatum | reverse complement strand
AGCAAGTAAACTTAAACATGCGATTTAATATCACAAAACTGAAACGACACACCATGTGACTTCATGTTCCAGCACGAGGTGATCCGGCCATCCTGCGACTCTCGGTTCCCACAAAAGATTGCCAAATTAGATAATTTGTTATTACCACATTGCGTTGGGGGAGGAATGCATACCTTAGATTTTTGCCCAACCTCGTCATGATAGGAAATATTAAATACACCTTTTGCGCTAAATCTTTTTGTCTCTTTCTCCAATAGGTGATATTGTTAAAGTAAAATGAAGAATTTGTAAATAACAACTAAATAATAGAACTAAATAAGCAAGGGAAGAACCGCATTCCGAACCCTAAAAAAATTAAAATATTCATTATAATGGGGATTATTTGGTAAAATTTCCATTGTTTTCTAAGAATGAGAGAATTTGTGTGGCTTTTTATTTCTCGGAATGGTTACTCAGTTTTTCAAGAATATATACTTTGCTGTTTTCTTATGCTTTTTAAAGACATTTTATTGCTGTGT
>NW_021328816.1:0-271 GCF_001605985.2 Dendrobium catenatum | reverse complement strand
ATTTCTTGCATGTCATATTTTGTTTAAAAACCAACATGTCATATTTTAATTAATATTTGATTATTTTTTAGATTTATTTCTTACATGTCATATTTTGTTTTCTTTTGGAACATTTAGAGGCTCATGAGGGTATAAACAAAAAAAATTCTAATTTAATTAAATTAAAAATTTTAAGATAATATAGAAACTCTAATAACTTTAAAAAGTAAGCTCAGATCGCCAAGAGTTCGCATGCATTCATTTTGAATCTTCTCTTCTTTGTTAGGCACCT
>NW_021328815.1:0-318 GCF_001605985.2 Dendrobium catenatum | reverse complement strand
GGGCTTTGTAAGCTCATTATATGTGGTTAAAATTTCCAGGTCCGAGCATGGGAGCAGGAATGGAGATTCGATCAGAATGTCAGACGAATCCTTTCACTATTGATATCTGGGGCATCACAGTTGGTATCAGAGCAAGTGTAGTGAAAGGATTAGATTGATAGTTTGATATAATGGATTCATTCTGCATACATAGTGATTGAAATGTGATTGATTGCATTGTGTGTTTGGATTTCGACGGGTTTTGATTTGGATTTGAATTTGGATCGATTTGTTTTTGCATTTTTTTTGTCTCGCACCTGTAGGGAAATGTCGGGACGA
>NW_021328814.1:0-295 GCF_001605985.2 Dendrobium catenatum | reverse complement strand
GACATTTTTGTACACTTATATGATAATTACGTTACCGTCTATCAATATAAGTAATTTATAGAATATTGTTTAAAATTAATTTGGCCAATTTATATGATAGTTATACTAATATTAAATTTGTGAATGCAATGGTAGGACATTTGTTAGGTTTGAGTGCCACTCTTCAACTAGCACCATGAGTGGCATCTAGTATAGCTTGTGGCATGTTAGTTTGGTGGAATTTCATGGTTTCTAATGAGTGGATGATCATGAGAAGGATGATGTAGACTAGGTGGATTATCATAGATGATACATT
>NW_021328813.1:0-247 GCF_001605985.2 Dendrobium catenatum | reverse complement strand
TCTAGATTCCAGGACCACTCCAATTTCAAATCAATCCACACCTTTGATTAACTCCAATTTCAAATCAATTCCCACCTTTGATTAACTCCAATTTAAAATCAATCCCCACCTTTGATTAACTCCAATTTCAAATCAATCGCCACCTTTGATTAACTCCAATTTCAAATCAATCCCTGCTTTTGATCAACTCCAACTTCAAGTCAATCCCTGCCCTTGATCAATTCAAATCTCAAGCTTCATTCAGTTC
>NW_021328812.1:0-214 GCF_001605985.2 Dendrobium catenatum | reverse complement strand
ATGTTTAAATATGTATCTAACATCATTACATGCTCCAATGATATCTCTACCATCAATGTAATGAATTAAAGCCATTAGGAATATTTATAAAATGGGTATTAGCTATATGCCTATATCTATAGGTTTAAGTAATTGCATTGAATGTAATATTCGAAAATAAAAAAAAAAGGTTGATATCAAAATTTGAAAAAAAAAACATACAACTTGTTTTAAG
>NW_021328811.1:0-226 GCF_001605985.2 Dendrobium catenatum | reverse complement strand
GTTATTTAGGGGGATTAGGAGAGAAAGGAGGTTATCTGGAATTTGAATGTAATTTGAGATCTAGGGTTTTCTTGCTTGGGCTCTTGGCGTTGCCGTAGAAGATCGGAGAGTTGTTCTTCCTCTCGAATCGAAGAACATTGTATCTTGCTTTTGCTTTGATCATCTACTAGTGGAATATAAGTCCATTATGCGTTTTTCTCTCAGTTTTCCTACGATTTTCTACTGT
>NW_021328810.1:0-308 GCF_001605985.2 Dendrobium catenatum | reverse complement strand
AGCTGAAGATACGGAAAGAGGAAGCTTAGTTGGTGACAATAGCAATGACTTGTCAAGAAAATCACAAAGCTCATCAAAGCATAAGCAAAAGTGGAAAAAAGGTAAAAATTGTAAGGATGTTAATATTTCCTCTAATATTATTTATTTTCAAAGTAGGAAACCTGGACATATGAAAAATGAGTGCCCTAATTTAAGAATTCTTCCTACGAAAGATAAGGGCAAGGCGAAGCAAAATTTAAACTAGGGAAATAAAGAAAGGCAAAAAATCTCATGGTCAGATCTGGTCTCTGAAGCATCGGATAAGGAGA
>NW_021328809.1:0-433 GCF_001605985.2 Dendrobium catenatum | reverse complement strand
ATTAAGGGACTTGATTGCATGCTTTTAAATTTTGGGAAGAGTTTCAAAATTTCAAATTCAACTAATTTGAAATTTGAATTCTTTCCTAATCTATCATTCTATTTTTGGAAAGTTATTTTAAATTCAATCAAATCAATTTATGAAAGATTGGGATTTAAATCTACCTTTCCCTATTTACCTATCTCACGTTAGCAGGCATTAATGATTTGTTCTAATACCTTTTCCCATTACTGCTGCCGCCCCCTCTCCTTTGGGATTTAGAATAGGAAACCTCTTCTACAACCAAGTCAGCCCCTTGGAAATTTTTTCCAAAAAAGAAAATTTGAGATTTTCTTTTCCTTGGCCGAAAATTTCAAGGCCCCACTGCCATTAATGCTTTCCCAAATCCGATTTCTGTATGTCTGGAATTAATCCCGTGAGATTCAAAGCTCCA
>NW_021328808.1:0-250 GCF_001605985.2 Dendrobium catenatum | reverse complement strand
TCTGGATCTACCTAACCAAACAAGGAAAACAATTCTCCTACATTTATTTTGCAGACAATCAAACAGTCTCAAAGTATTCAGAATGCACTACATTTATTTTACATGCAACCAAATAGCCCCTAAATATTTTTTTTTGTATATTTTCTCACATTCAATATTCAAGATTCTGAAAATCAAATATGATAATGAATAGAAAAAATGAGAGGCTCACGGTTCGACCGGCCTAATCGGGGTTGAATCAGAGAGAGAG
>NW_021328807.1:0-2673 GCF_001605985.2 Dendrobium catenatum | reverse complement strand
TGGGCCGACAAGCTTTTCTTTAAATATGAGTTTTTGGTGTAAACCTTATTCGTGATAGTAGTTATAAGGAGAAATGTGATGTGACTATAATTACTGATGGGCAGAGGGTGACAACTCTCATGTACTATTCCACATGATAATTCCTACTTATATGATATGATAACAAGAAAAAAAAAAAACTACATGATATGATTTTATTAGTCAGAATTCTTGTCTTGCTTAGTATACATGTATATGAGATATTGTTTTATATGATAAATGTAATGTTTAAATCTTTTGATATGATATAGTGACATATACGGTATATGATTCTAAAATGATAATAATGGTATTGCATATAATACTTATGCATGAGTAGCATAGAGATTTACTTTTTCAGTGCGTAATTAACTTTCATAATCAATTGATTGATAACATGCATATTGTTTTATTCCCATGCATGCATTGAAAATAATTGTAGATTTCGTATAACTTATTAGGTGTTTGCTCATTATTCATTATAATTACATGTTTTAGGGAATGGTAAGTGTAATTTTAGGGAAAAGACACTTATCGAGTGAGGTCATTGTTTGTTGTTAGAAGTACTCTTTTCAGTTATATATTGATTATTTTATAATCATGTGGTAACTGCATTTTGTTGGAATTATGGGAAAGCCATGCATGATTATGTTATATTGATATTTTGCAAGTAAATAGTCCTTATATATGTATAAATGTTGAATTATGAATTATATTTAGTATTGTATGCTAGTGTTCAGTTACTTTGTGATATGAATTTGGATAATAAGAATAATAAAAAGAAAATTCTTCCAAATAGATACTGGACAATATATGTATCTCGTACTTGACCTAATTTAATATGTATGAGTTGTGTTAGGTTGGGTAGTGACATTTTGAGATAAGCGAGTCAACTTGATTGGGGCGTGTTTTCTTTATGATTAGTAATAAGGTAAGTAACTCCATAAGTCAAGGCCTGCTAAAGTAATTTTCTCCCTCAATCAAACCTATTTTGAGGCATGTGCTTCCTTAGTCGAGCTTTTTGGGGCGAGCTTCACTAGTTCAAGTGCTTGCCCTTATTCATGTTTGTTTGGGTTGATACCCCTATGAGTGTTAACAAGTGCATCTTTTGGTCAACCTCTTACAAGATAAGCTTGGTTAATACCATGACTTGAAGATACATATGTATATATATTTGAGCATTTGCTAACATTTCACCCTAACAGGCAAAATTTTGAGAGTAAACTCACCTTAATATTATTAAGAAAAAAATCTTCACTCAATTTTTTAAAAAATTAATATGAGATCTCATATAAGATGACATATAATAAAAAGTCTTCTATATTTCTTTACCATCTTTTTTAAGAGGCTATTCAAATACAAGATTTAAGCAGGATTTGAGTTGAATATTTCTAGACTAAAAAAAAGCCCACTCAAATCTCATGGTAAGTTAAATTTTGATTTCATGTCATTTTTTACCTTTTGCCATTAGTCCCAAATTTAGTAAATTCGATAGTTTGACGTATTTACTGGATTTAGCCGAAGAAGACCGCGAAAAGGGGTGAAAGATCCTTACATTTGTGGCAAGCTCCCACTAGACTTTTGATTAAAAATGAGCGACATTGTTAAAGGAGTAGAAGAAGCTTCCTTTGGCAACTCTTTCAATACTCTATGTGAACTAGGCGAAGTTGAAGCATCAATGAATAATTGGAGAAGATGAAAAGCAAACCCTAGACAAAGCATAGACATGGACCAAGGAGAAGAGAAAATATAGAAATAGACAAGCCATGGCAGAGAAGAATACCATTTACCATCTCCAAACTCCATTCCACTATAGGTTTTCTTGTTTCACTTTTTTCTCTCTCTTCATAGGCTTCAACATACTGGAACGTCAAAATGTTCTGCCCGTGGGTCAATCAGGTTGAAGAAGTTGTTGGTTTATGTTTTTAATGATAAAGTGACTATTTGGTCACTTGTTTTTCAGTTGCTCCTTGAAGATCAAATCTTATTGGTTAAAGATTTGAAGGATTTGAAGTTTTTTTTGTTTTCCTCTTGTTAATGTGAAGAGAGTGATGAAGATTATCAGTTCAATTGTCTTTGGCATTGATGAAGCCAGGTATTGACTTCTTGAGGTGATTGTCGGTGTTATGGCTTTACATTGGAAGATTACTGGTATTGTTCTTTCCAGTATGATGGATATGGGGGAGATTTTTAGTTGTCTGCGCGACTTTGCTTATGAAGAGGTTGACTCTTGGACTATTGAGGAGATAGTTGGTGTTTTTGCTTTGTCGTTGCTGATTGGTTTGTTCTTGGTGGATATTGTTGGTTGTTTAGATGCAATATCAGAGGTTCCTATTCTTGATTGGAGCTTGTTGGACCCTAAGATTGATGTGGTTTTGGTTGACGATTGGATAGCTAGTTTAGTAGTTGTGTTTGTTTCTCTTAAATCTTGTTATTTTTGCTTGTTTTGCTAATAGTATCCTTATACCTTTTTAAAATCATTATGATGAAATAAGGGATTTTTACTATGTTTCATTTTCCATCTTTTGGGAAAGCTGGGATACTAACCAACATTTTAGATTGTTCATTTACTTGGTATTCCCATCACCCCAATCACTACGGGAAAACATGCGATTACTGTCGGATTTTTCCGGCGGAAAATTGTGCGCCGGTAAT
>NW_021328806.1:0-200 GCF_001605985.2 Dendrobium catenatum | reverse complement strand
TAAAGCATATAGTGTAAACAAAATAAGTTTAAACCTTCCAAATACCAAAGTAATTATTTGATTATCTCCATAGAAACTACAGCAACAAAATCATTCCAGATAATCGGTTTATTTTTAATTAGCTGATAAAGAATGTCTTATAATTTGATTACTGCATATAAAATAAAACAAAAAGGCATAATCCAACACTTCAATTTAAG
>NW_021328805.1:0-244 GCF_001605985.2 Dendrobium catenatum | reverse complement strand
TTAGCTAATTATTGTGCTAACTTAGCTTGTGAGTATAATTTCTTTTGGGATGTTATTAGTGAGAATAATATTCCTCCTTCCATTTGTTGTTTTGTTAAACGAGGAATGTAATAGGTTTCCCTTGAATGAGTAGTTTGTATATAGGCTTCTTTCTTAATACATTTTGGCATTTCTTCTAACACTACAGGAAAAACAATGAAAACCGGCGGTTTTTTCCGGCGGTTAGTGTAAGATTACCGGTGGT
>NW_021328804.1:0-236 GCF_001605985.2 Dendrobium catenatum | reverse complement strand
TACCTCGTATCCATCGAGCTGCTGCCCAAAATTCCGGGTATCCCGCACCTCGGACTGTCGAATCCGCGATATCTGCCTGAAATCTCGCCGAATAAGAAAAGAGCGAGTGGAGGTCGGGGACGAATTTTCGGAGCCCACAGATTTTTGGCGACTCCGCTGGGGAATGGTTTATCTTTCCATCTCTGGCTAGTCATTCATAAGCTATAGTAGCAATTATATCAAATCGTACTCAAGAT
>NW_021328803.1:0-275 GCF_001605985.2 Dendrobium catenatum | reverse complement strand
ACTATTCTGGTAGAATTCGCACAATCACGGATTCACCAACCTCAAAAGTTTTAAATTTTCATTTCAAATTGGCATATAGTTTGTGACCGTTATTACTCTTTTCATTTTATCGAGCAATTTCTTTATGAAACCATGCATATGTTATGAAAATGATGATGTAGACTCAAAAATCCTGCACCTAGAGCACATGGGTATAAGGCCTAGTGGCGGTATAGGTTTGAACACGTAAAAAATTTTAGGACTTAAACCTAGGGTACGGGTAATTGAATCATGGT
>NW_021328802.1:0-996 GCF_001605985.2 Dendrobium catenatum | reverse complement strand
TAATTAATGAATTTTTAATTAGATTATTATTTAGAATTAAAATTAATATGTTTCTGATTTTATTTGATTGTAAATGAATTTATTTTATATTTTTGGATTTTATTTGAATTTTATAGGAATTTTAAAGTATTTATTTATTTAATGTTTAATTAGGAGTATTTAGGAAGTTAATTAGAGTTTAAGTTAGATTTATGTTCAAATTTGATTTTTGATATGATTATTTACTTAATTATGATTCATTGGAGTTAATTTAAGTTTTCATTGAATTTTTTTTAAATTATTATGATTTGTTTAGTTAAGACTTGATTAAAGGATTAATTAAGGGTTAATTTTGATTTAAGGAAAATTGGACTTTATTTGATTTTGAATGATTGTAAGTTTGATTTAAAGTTGATTAGAATTGATTGAGATTGATTTTAGATTTTTAGGAATTTTTATTTGACTTATTTGAATTTATTAAAAATTAGGACCCTTAATGAAGGGTCACCGAAATTCACTAGTTATTTGGAGATTGACTAATGTCAAATCAATGTGTATTAAATCAAGAGGTTATGACACTAGTTTTCTAACTTTGAATGTCATCTCAAAAGAGATGTGTGTAGTTCATCCTAAATTGACTAAGTTA
Organism: Dendrobium catenatum; assembly: GCF_001605985.2. Classification (NCBI taxonomy): domain Eukaryota; kingdom Viridiplantae; phylum Streptophyta; class Magnoliopsida; order Asparagales; family Orchidaceae; genus Dendrobium; species Dendrobium catenatum. The sequence continues at coordinate 371 of NW_021328802.1, read as the reverse complement.
GCTAAGACCCATCCTTAATGTTTGTCCTTAATGGTGTCACTAGGTTATAGAATAGTAAATCAAGTTCTTCTAACCCTTTAAATATACACATTGCAATCACATCAATCATGAACAAGTGTACTAAATCTAAGAAAGAAAATTAATGAAAGATTGATGAATTTCCAAACATTAGGATTAAGCAATAACCCTATTATTTGAAAGTTCAATCAAAGGATAATTATGATGCTATTGCTCTCTAAACACATAACATTCCCCATAAAATTTATTTACTAATAATAAAGCTCTGTTTAAGACTTCCAAAGAGTGTCTAGATGCATGCAAATGGATTTAATATTTATTTATAGCATAATTTTAATATATATATATATATA
>NW_021328801.1:0-553 GCF_001605985.2 Dendrobium catenatum | reverse complement strand
TTGCGATAGTGGGGTTAAAGCTAAAGTCTTCACATATTCTTTAAGTCTTTCATGGGTAGACAAATCTTAATCATCCTCTATATTTGCCTGAATTTTATCTTCATCACTGTCATTTTCCAAAGAGATTTCAAATTTTGGCCTTTTGTTACCATTTTCATCATTTGGTACACATGATTCATCCTATGAACCAGATTCTAAATCGATGTGTATCATAGGGTTTTGCTTTTGTATGTTTTCATACATTGCACTTTCATGATTTTTCCATCCTCTGCCTCTACCTCGTTCTCATTGGTTCATCCTACCACCTCTTTGTGAGGGAGGAGCAGTATGCCAATGAATGCTATCTTCGAGGCAGGGATATTCTTCATCTCTTTTTTCTTTTTCTTTTTCATTTTTCTTTTCAAGTGCAATTTAATTTTTGGTCAATTTAAGATCTTTGGAAACAACTATTTGTTTCCTAGGAAAATAATAGGTGGCATCTTCATAAATTCCTACTTCATGAATCGAGAATGGTTCCAAGTCTCCCTTAATACAGTGCTCAGTACCATCTCGG
>NW_021328800.1:0-1073 GCF_001605985.2 Dendrobium catenatum | reverse complement strand
GATAACGTGGGACGATGACAACCGTTGATCTTCAGCTTCTCGGATAGCCATGGACGGTTGGATATCCGCATCAAGCACCTTTTAGATTCTTTGGAGGTTTTGTCAGCCTATATTTAGTTTTGCTTTTGTGGATATTTTCCTATTTTACTTTTTATTCTCTTATTTTTTATGGTTGTTAACCTTCTTCCTTTATTTCATAGGTTCACTGATGTGAATCAATGTAGGAATTGCATTTGGAAAATTAACATGAAAGTTATTCAAAGCGTTGTCAAAACAAATTTTATTACCAATAAAATAAAGGATTAAATCGTTCTAGGTAATTAACTTGTTTAGGCGAAGATTTGCTTTGAGATAACCAAACAATTCATAACACTCCCAAAATAAAAGATCTATTTAATTGCTCATAACAAAAATCCCACAATTAATAATGAAGAATTTCACCTTGAGTACCCTCTCTCTCGTTCACTCTTGGGCTTTAGCGGAGAAGAAAGAACCACACGAAGATGGAGAGCACCACTACGGAAAAGGAGACGAAAGACTTCGTTACCGGAGAGGTAGTCGCCGGAGGAGGTGGTGGTGGATGGCATCCGATGATCGTCCAAGTGTAGTCACGAAACTGTCAGTCGAAGATGCTTGCAAGAATCGGGACGACTCGCTCCAAGTACTCTTCAATTGTGGCGTCGTCTTCAAATCCTACGTCAAAGCACGGAGATCGTAGGATATCAATGCTCCCGTCGGCGTGAAATACCAATCCCCATTCAAGCTCCGGATCCGCCATTCAACATTGAGGAAGGGCGGGAAGAAGGCAAGGGACGGAGAATGAGCCGTGAGTTAGGAGAAGACCAAGAGAAAAATCTGAACTTGAATTTCAGATTTTTCTTGGGTGGGGGAAAGAGGTTAATTGCAATGGAAACCTCCCAAAATTTGAATTAAAAGGGGCGGGTATTAGTGGAGAATTAAGAGGGGAATTAGTGGTTGCTTATGTGGCAAGTAGAGAGAGAATAAGTGAGGTGTTGGGGCCGGCCAAGCAAAGGAGGAATAAGGGGAAAATTTCATAAGTAGTGGGCCCCATG
>NW_021328799.1:0-1367 GCF_001605985.2 Dendrobium catenatum | reverse complement strand
TGTTATCATATTAATATTATCATTATCATCATGTCTCATATAATTATTTGCATGGAAGATCTCTCCATTAATTCTTCAATAATTTGTTACTAATGAGCATTGCATGCGCAAATTTTTTAACACTATCTATTCCCATTATCTCTTCGTTCAGTCTTCAATATTTTAAGGTCTTAGTTGGTTCTATGCTCATGAGAATAAAAAATTTGTATATATTCTTCAAAGTAAAGGAGAGCTACCATATTCATTATGTTCAAAAAAAAAAAGTAGAAGACGTAGAAACTTAATTACAATAGCTGAGTGCCACTTTACCAAAAGCTGCGAAACCCTAAAGATCATTGTTAAAGTGACTAAAAATTCAAGCATCCTCGCAAATTAATGAAGCAGCACAGAATAAGCAACAGATCAGTTCTTAGATTAATCCGTCACAGTGCTAACAATTTCTCCCACGCAGAAAGTTGACATGACTTTGATAAATCATTAAACGAATAAATAGTTATGTGAGAGAGAGGGAGAGAGAAACTCTCTTACAATAAAAGAGTATTGAAATATCATAGACAGTAATAGCCACCAGTTCCGATCGATCCATGACAGAAAAAATCGCTGTCTTTAGAAAAACACAAACCTTGGGATCACAGGAAAGGATGGCGCGAAGGCGATCAAGGTGGGATTTGATCCGCTCCCGCCGTCTTTTCTCTGCCTCGCGGTGGTTTCTTGAAGCGACGACAGCCCGGTCCAGTGGAATATGATCAGTTCTTGCGGCTCCGGCCATCTCCATGGGGAAGAAGGAAGCCATGAAGTAGCCTGGAAGGGAAGCGGAAGCTACTGTGGGACTAATCATCATCTCCGGCGGCCCGTAGTTGGACTCATCATGAGATTCAGGAAGAAATGGAAACATGAAGGAGGAGGGTTGGAGCTTCGGCGGCGATGGAGTCAAGCTTTTGGTCGTCTATGAATGAGACACCAGTGGGAGACAATAAGAGTGGGTAAGTGGAGAGGGAGGATGGTCGGTTGGCTTTTCTTGGCCTTTTGTTTTCATATATATATCTCTCTATATATATATATTGATGTAGATTTAACATAAATGAGTGATAATGTAATATGTACATTTTTTAACATTAAAGTTTATCCTATGATAAAGCAAGTCTAGTCTAATTAGATGGCCGTGACAATTGACAATATCAGATGGGTAATATATGTATATGAATTATTTATTTGTATTTTTTAAAAATATTTATAAAATCAAACTCTTCATTTGACTTTTAAAAAAATATTTTGGATGCATATGTTACTTAAAATCTGTCTTGATCAATATCTATATCTCTTATATATTATTATTATACAAATTTTATAAAAATATATCATTATTT
>NW_021328798.1:0-402 GCF_001605985.2 Dendrobium catenatum | reverse complement strand
GATCTTACCGAAATTCAAGAAGAGGCCGACTAGGGCTACGGTTTTCGGGCGAACTGGAGGGAGACGAGCGAACAGGGAATTTCGTTTGGAGATGAGGCTGATTTCGTGTAACTTGAAGAGGAGAGGAGAGTGGATGTTGGGGTTCCTTGCGAATGGGAGGAGGAGTTCTGAATTTTTTTTTTTTTTAGAGAGGGAGATGAGAGGAGGTCGGTTGAGGGAGAGGAGAGTGGATGGTTATGGGTTGTTGTTGAACCCTTTGACCATGGACCGTTTGTTGGACATTTGAAGGCCTAAATGATTTTGGAATTCAGTGTTCTTTGGCTCATTGGATTCATCTCGTCGAGCCGTTCGATTCAAGTATAAGTTCGTCAAAATCGGAGACCGTTTGGTAACTCAAATAGC
>NW_021328797.1:0-289 GCF_001605985.2 Dendrobium catenatum | reverse complement strand
CCTTATTGGGCTCCCTCCCATTAATTCCCCTCATTAAAGATTTAATTGCAATCAAAGCTTGGGATTCAAATTTCAAAATTCTCCCTCCAAAACCACTTAAATATGAAGTTAATTTCAGATTTCTTGAAAACTCCCTAAATAGTTTTCTAACCTAGCCGCCCCCTCTCATCCCAAGCCCCAACGCCGGCCGACACCTTTCCCCCTCCACTTCAATGTTGCATGGCGGATCCCGAACTTGAATGGGGACTTGTGTTCGACGCCTACGGTCATATCAACATCCTACGATCTC
>NW_021328796.1:0-293 GCF_001605985.2 Dendrobium catenatum | reverse complement strand
CAAACAACACAAATTTATCATAAAAAATCCTTTTTTTTTTGGGAAATTAAATTTATTATAAAAAAAAATTCATGAAAGAAGTTTGTTTCCTCAAAATCATATTTGAATATATTCTTTATGATTTAACACTCATCATCCCCCTTCCAAAAGACACCATAAATTTATTCAAAATTTTCATAAAAATAATAATTTTTTGGGGATTTACACACATACCACTTTATTTTATGCTATTTACATATCAACATACAAAATATTCATATTACATGTCTACCATCCATATAACAAATATGAGT
>NW_021328795.1:0-1548 GCF_001605985.2 Dendrobium catenatum | reverse complement strand
GGAAATGCAATTATTGGTTGGGAAGGAAATTTTTTTGTCAATGCTACAGGTTTTTGACGGATTTTGCGTCGGAAATACGATGGAAACGACGATACAACGTATCATTACAATCATGTCGTCGTTTATTTGAACGCCAAAAATTTCTGCCACATTATACAGCGTCCTTTCCACCGGCATTTTTCGGCGTCCGTTATGCATCATAAACATGCCGTAGCTTATTTACGGCGCATCTACGGTGTTTTATCTGCCGGTAATTTTTGGCGAATCCATACGACGTAAACTTTTGGCTCAGTTATCGCCGGAGTTTCCGGTTGAAAATCGCCGGCTTCGCTAGCATTTTTTGCACCGATAATGCGCCGGAGATGGCGAACCAAATCGGAAAGTTTTTTCCGATGTGAACCAAATCGACGCACGAAAATCCGCCGTAAATGCACCAATACTTGACACTCCATCCAATCTCCCCTCCTATAAGAAGTATCAAGTTAGATCACCCAACATTGGCCAACATTTAGCAATTCTCAACAATTGTTACCCAATGTGTAAAAAGGACAAATGCCCAATTATCAAAGTCTGATGCCCACCTTCCCAATCATAGACCTCATGCCTTATAGGAGATAGATTGAGCAAAGTATTGATCTCACTCAATATCCAATGTCTGCCAATACTTGACACCCAGTAGCCACCGACATCTAACCCCAAACTTCCTAGGAATAAATTTCACCTCTTCTAAGGAGAAAAACATATAAGACTATTGACCATCACGCATCATGTGACCGTCATCAAATGTCTACCAATGTCTACCATTATCTTTCGTTCACATCTAACACCTACCTTTCTAATTATTGGAGCCCTCTCTTATAAGAGGACCAAGCAAACCATCAATCATCGCTTAACTTTCAACATCTTGGTTGAACATCATCTAACGCTATCAATATTTAGCCTACAACAACTACAAAGACTCTTACACCTTCCTTCCTAATCATTAATCCACCTTCATATCGTCAGTCTCCCCACTTATAATGAGAAGGATCACGCAGATAAACTTTAGTTGCCCAACATCCAACGTTCCTAGTCAATCATCATTTGACATATGCTGATGTCTTATGCCCGCCTTTTTGGTTTCAATGATCTCCCCTCCAATACAAAAATAACCAACCAAACTATCAACTATCCCCTCACGTTTGGCATTCAAAAATGACCTTTGGCCAATGCCTGTCGATGTCCTACATATATCAGCCATCAACATATGGTGCACACCGTTGTATCCTTCCCTCATGTTTGACATTATAAATTGACCATCGCTCAACGCCTGTTGATGTCCTACATATGTCAGTCACCAACATATGATGTAGACCTTTCATATAAGAAGTACCAAGTTAGATCAGCCAACATTGTCCAACATTTGGCATTTATCAACAATTGTTTCCCAATGTGTATAAAGGATTAATGTACGATTATTGACGTCTAATGCTCACCTTCCCAGTCGAAGATTGAGCATACTATTCATCGTAACTCAACATTTAATGTCTACCAATACCTAATACCCAA
>NW_021328794.1:0-314 GCF_001605985.2 Dendrobium catenatum | reverse complement strand
ATGCAAATACCGAGTTGTGCCGAGTTTTTTACAACTCGGTACAACTTGGTATTTGCTTAGGATTTGCTCGGTATTGCTAGAGATTTGCTCGGTATTGCTAGAAAAAACTCAGTATAACTCGGTACAACTCGGTACAACTCATTATTTGCTCAAGATTTGCTCGGTATTGCTAGGTATTGCTAGAAAAAACTTAGTACAACTCGGTACAACTCAGTATTTGCTCTGGATTTGCTCGGTATTGCTAGGGATTTGCTCGGTATTACTAGAAAAAACTCAGTACAACTCAGTACAACTCGGTACAACTCAGTATTTGC
>NW_021328793.1:0-254 GCF_001605985.2 Dendrobium catenatum | reverse complement strand
TGGAGGGTGCCTCTTGGGAGTGGATGTAGGTCTGGTTTTGACCGAACTACTATAAACCTCGTGTCTTTATTTTTTCACTGCCTTTTTTATTTTTGTGTTTTTACTTTTAAAACTCTGGTTGAAAAATAATTTCTACAAAACTCATTAAAGTTTATTTTTTGGATTAAAAATTAAAAAAAGAGAGATTAATTTTTAATTACCAATTCACCCCCCCCTATTGGTTAGCCGCTGGGACATAAGCTTAGATTTAACAA
>NW_021328792.1:0-271 GCF_001605985.2 Dendrobium catenatum | reverse complement strand
ATCAACATTTTATCAGGGATCATATTCAGTTTCAGAATATTAGCATAATCCCTGTAACTACACAAGATCAAACAGCTGATATATTAACAAAACCGTTATCGGTAAATCGATTCAAGCATCTAAGAAGCAAGCTAACTGTTCAAGCAGAACCGTCATCTTGAGGGGGGATGTAGACAGTAACTGAAATGTCGGCGGACAGCAACTCTTAGCAAACACCTGCAAAGGACAGCTCAACAAACGGTTACAGCAAGACTATGAAAGTACACTTCTT
>NW_021328791.1:0-427 GCF_001605985.2 Dendrobium catenatum | reverse complement strand
GTAGATGACTTGTGGCCAAATCCTGACTCCATATTTCGCCTTATATGCGAAAGCCAGGAAAGAAAAATTGGAGGCATCAAGATGGGCGAGATTAACTTGGGATACAAATTTAGGGAACTGTTGAATTTCACATTGAATCAAATCGCTCGTAACCATTTTGCTATAAATCCTTTATTTATATCCGAGAGCTCGGAGAATTTACGTAATTTGGCCGAAGAAGCACGTGAAAGGAAAAAAGATTGCCATCGTCGCAACGAGCAAGCTCTCGTCATAATCGCCTATTTCTGGTCCTACATAAAGAATTCAAAATTATTACGTGCAGTAAAATTGCTCAACCAAATGAGACCCATGTTAAATCCTACTTGAGTTTGGGCTCAACATATACCTATAACCTTTCCAAAATCCCAAAATTCACTTTTCACACACA
>NW_021328790.1:0-285 GCF_001605985.2 Dendrobium catenatum | reverse complement strand
AAAAGGTAGACATTCTAATTTTCTAGAAATCAAATGGAATGCTATCAAAAAGAGGTGGACGAGTTATTGAATAACCCTCTGCGGGGTTATGATTACAAAAATGACACATGATCGTTTTTCAAGGTTTTCTAAAACACTATTTTTAAAAGCATGCTCTGATACCAATTGAAATTACTAGATGGACAAGAGGGGGGGTGAATTGCGAAAATTTTAATGCTATAATTAAAACCTAAGCAGGAGTTCTAAAATTTTGATGTTTTAAAATTTTTAACATAAAAATTTAAA
>NW_021328789.1:3981-7519 GCF_001605985.2 Dendrobium catenatum | reverse complement strand
CAATAGAAAATCTACCTTAGGAAAATTTAATCCAAAATCAGATGAATGAATTTTTGTAGGATACTCAAGTGTTGGAAAATCTTATAGAGTATTCAACAAAATAACTTTGATAATTGAGAAGACCACACATGTTATATTTGATGAATCCGAAATTTTGGAAGAGCCAAATATTATAAAAGATGAGATTGAGATTAACTCCCAAAAGATTGATAAAATAAATTTGGAAAAAAATTTGGAGATAAAAAACCCTTTGCCCATAGAGTTGAGATTTTCTAAAAATCACCCAAAGGAATTTATAATTGGTGAACCTAGTGAGGGTGTAAGGATTAGGCGTGAATTAAACAAAGAAGTCAATTATTCAGCCTTCATTTCAACAATAGAACCCACAAATATTGATCAAGCACTTTCGGATGAGTTTTAGATTTTGGCTATGCAAGAAGAGTTAAATCAATTTATAAGAAATAAAGTTTGGGAATTAACTACAAGGCCAAATGATCAAAGTGTAGTTGGAACTAAGTGGATATTCAAAAATAAAATGAATGACTCAAGAGTAATCATTAGAAATAAGGCTAGATTAGTTGCTAAGGGGTATAATCAAATTAAAGGGATTGATTTTGAGGAGACTTTTGCCCTTGTAGTTAGACTTGAAGCAATTAGGGTTTTGCTAGCCTTTGCCTGTTTTAGAGGATTTAAACTGTACCAAATGGATATAAAAAGTATCTTTTTAAATGGGGTAATTCAAGAGGATGTTTTTGTAGAACAACCTCCAGGTTTTGAAATTCTAAATACCCAAATCATATTTTCAAATTAAAAAAGGCATTATATGAATTGAAAGAGGCACATAGGGCTTGGTATGAGAGATTGAGCACCTTCCTACTTGAAAGATCATTTTAAAAAAGAAGTGTTGATACAACTCTTTTTTTGAAGAAAGTTGGAAAGGATATACTCATTATACAAATTTATGTTGATGACATCATCTTTGGATCTTCAAATAAAAATCTTTGTGACGATTTTTCTAAAACAATGAATAGTAAATTTGAAACGAGTTTAATGGGAGATTTAAATTACTTTCTAGGCTTTAGCATTAAGCAAATTAAGGAGGGTACATTTTTTAGTCAGTTAAGTATGTTAAGGACATCCTCAAAAAGTATGAAATGGACAATGCTAAACCTGTTAGTACACCTATGAGTTCCTCAGTTCAGTTGGATAAAGACCCTAAGCAAAAATTTGTTGATCAAAAGAAATTTAGAGGGATTATTGGATCTTTGCTTTACTTGACAGCTAGCCGGCCCGATATCATGTTCAGTGTTTGTTTGTGTGCTAGATTTCAATCATATTCAAAAGAATCACATTTGACAGCAGTAAAAAGAATTCTAAGATATCTGTTAGGAACTCGGAACTTAGGAATTTGGTATCATAAGTTTAGCTCTTCATTTGAAATAATTGGTTATTCAGATTCTGATTTTGCAGGTTGTAGGGTGGATAGAAAGAGCACTCCTAGAATATGTCAGTTCTTTGGAAATTCTTTAGTCTTTTGGTCTAGTAGAAAACAAAATTTAGTAGCCATATCTACTGTAGAAGCTGAATACATTACATTAGAAAGTTGTGTGGAGTATTTTGGTTGAAACAACAGTTGATTGATTTAGGATTAACTGTAGGCACTATTCAAATTTATTGTGATAACATTAGTGCTATTTGCATTTCTAAAAATCCTATTTAACATTCAAAAACCAAACATATAGACATCATGCATCATTTCATAAGGGATCATGTATCCAAAGGAGAAATTATACTCACTCATATTTCTACTGAAAATCAACTTGCATATATTTTTACAAAACCTTTAGCCTTTGATACTTTCAGTGCATTAAGAATAAGGCTTGGTGTGATCGATTTGAATGCTTAATTAAGATGTTTCTGCAATATTGATATGTGTTTTTAGTTAGTATTTTCTGTGTGTATCCTTGTGTTTGTGATCTTTTATGTATTTTGACTTTATATTTTCATTTTTCTATTGTGTTTTTATTGTATTTGTATTTTAGTTTTGATTGAGTGCATGTTTTGAAAAATAAAGTGACATTCATCCAGGATGAAAATATTTTCGTACGGGACGAATTGTGTAGTGTGTCAACTATCAGATTTGAATAGTTTACGTGTAGTTTTTTCTATTTTTATTTTTTCACTTCATCTGTACGATCGTCCGGACGAAATTATGAAACGAAGGGACGATTGAATGACAGTTAAATGAATAAGATTGTTTTTAATATTATATTCATACGTACGAACCTTTGGTTCGTCCGGACGAACGCTTGGCGAATCGATGTGAGGGACGGTTTCAACTACCATTAAAAAAATCATAAATTTTTGATCGTCCGGGATGAACACCTGTTCGTCTATACGATCGTATGGTCAAAAGTCTGTACGAAAGGTTGCTTCGTAAGTTGTGTGATTACGAAAAGTCATTTCATTTTGGACTCATTCATTCTTCCATACAAAATTATTTCATACAGGACGAACTGAATTTCGTACGGGACGAAAATATTTTCGTCTGGGATGAAAATATTTTTGTCTGTACGAACAGTCGTATTTCATTAAATTGACCAGCTTTGATCTCAACAATCACACTCACACATCCCTTTCAGAACCCTTTCTTCCTTTAGATCTTATCCATGGCAAGTTCAAACAAGCGACAAAAGGTTCTCGCCAAGGGTCCACACAGAAATTCTTCTAATAATTTTCTGTCCAAAGCCAATGCAGAATCTTTTCCAAGATTTGCCTCTGCAAAGATCACCCCGTCTAAAATTCTTATCTAGGAGCAACTAACCTTTCAGGTAATGAACTTGTTTGCTTCAACTCAATTTGGTCTCATTCTCACACTAGTCCACCTCTACAACAAATAGACCTTTAATTATTTCCTAGCAAACATGTTTTTCAACTCCGACCATTCTGTAATCAAGTCTTATGTTTTTAAGAAGAAAGTTGAAATTACTAAGGCTGACCTAGGAATCTTTTTGAACTTAAGGACTGAGGGAATTAGAGCCCATACCATGACCACTAGTGCTGATTTTGATTGGAGTGAAATTAATGAAGTGATTAGAAAAATTATATTTAAGGAGCATATGCCTAAAGTGTCCTCTCTTGTTCGCAATGCTCGTTCATCCAGTATGTTCTTCGAACTTCCATAATTCCTAAAGCTGGTGATAGAGTCAATATTACTCCTCTTCTTTCAATAGTAACCTACTTGATTATGACTAAACAACCTATAGATGAAGCCTAACTAATCCTTGACTATATTTATGGACTTTCTAAAATTGGTCATGTTACCCATAAAAGAAAGAAGAATATTGCCTTAGGACATCTTGTTACCTACATTTTAGAGAAGAAGTATGAATTGGTTCATCTAGTTCAAAATTTTGAAGAACTTCTCTACTACAATGACGGATCTTTTAGAGCAATCTTCGACAAAGATGAACCACGTAAAACACAGGTTATTAGTGACTCAGAGGAGGAACATGAACCTGCACCTGCACCTGCTAGT
>NW_021328789.1:0-3608 GCF_001605985.2 Dendrobium catenatum | reverse complement strand
GGGGGGGGCACAAAATAAGCCCACAAGTTAAAAGATGCACAAAAATGTGTCAAAAATATTAAAAAATATGCGCAAAGCGTCACATGTGGTAGTCATTTCTTTCCAAAATCTTTTAATCTCTTAACTCAAATTGATCTTCTGTACATTTATATTTCATATTGACATTTGAAATATATAAATTTTATTCATCCTTTTTGCAATGATTTTCTTTACCTTAGTGTCTAAATTGATTCATGTTTTTTATATAATTTTTTTATTATCAATGTTATATCTCTTCTTAAATTCTATGAATCATTTTTATTTACATAATAAATTGATTTTATTTGCAATATTTATTTCAATCACTTTCAAGGATCAATTATCAAAGGATTATCATATGACTGCTTACATTTATATTCATTTTCTTCTTCTCTTTTTGCTGTTGACAAAAAGGGGGAGAAAATATTATTTGTATCGTATCTGTGTGCCTGTTTGTATCGTATCTGTGCTTGTTTTATTTTGTATTAAAAAGGAAAAAGATAAAAGATAAAATTGTTGTGAAATGCCTCCTTATTTTTATATGTTCATCAAATCAGGGGGAGTTTAGGAGATTCTTAAAATTTGAAATTTATACAAACAATAATAGTTTTATCATCATAAAAAAGGGAGAGATTGTTAAGAGAGTTGCTAATTGCATATTTTATATTCTTGCAACTTATATTATTTTGATGATTCCAAATATTATTATTTTAAGTTTTGTATTCTCCTAACACTTTTTAGAAGAATTATTTTTGCCCTTGTGTGGACTAACAATTCAGGATAATCGAACTCCAGACTAAAAAAGACTTCACATCAAAATTCAGTATGAGATAATTTATAAATTGAAGCTTGTATTTTTCATTGTATTGAGTTTGAGAGGGAGTAATTGTAATTAAGTAATTTAGTACTCACACAATTGGGGAGATCTTTAAAATTCATTCTGATCGTATGGGACGAATCATATTCGTACGGGATGATCAAGTCAGTTATCCCCTCGAAAGAGTAATGGAATGAACAGGAAGTAAGAAAATTTTTCTAAGTCCTGATCGTTTAGATGAATTTTTTTATTCCTCCCAGGACAAAATGCTCTCTGGAAAAGTTTCGTCCAGACGAACTTCAATTTGTCCCAGGATGAAATGCTCCTTGGAAAATTTTTGTTCTGACAAAATCCTATATTCGGCTTAAGATGAAATGCTCTCTTTAAAAATTTCATCCAGACAAATTTCAATTCATCCCAGGACAAAATGCTCTCTAGAAAAGTTTCGTTCAGACGAGTTTCTATTTGGCCCAGGACGAAATGCTCTCTGTAAAAATTTCGTCCAAACGAATTTCAATTCATTCCAGGACGAAAATGTTTTAACATTTCTAATTTTGATAACTTCCTTCAGTTTGTCAAACCGACCTATGGTATAACTGTTCGTACCGGACGATAATCGGGTATGAAGTCAGTTCGTACCAATATACATTGGGTTTATATGGAACTGATTTAAGTAAGTTTGTCCAGGATGATCTACGATCGTACAGGGTGATCCACTTTATAAAGACTTGAAATCAATAATTTTTGAAAGGTTTTTTGTGTCTTTCCTATATAAAGTCCAATTAGAATTGCCTCATAATCGTTTTGCCTACTGATCTTTGTGCCTACTGAAAGGAGAGTCAAGGAGATAGTGTGAAAGAGTGTTTGAAGGAGGATTCTTACTACTAGAGCGTGAAGGCTTCACTTGGTACTCAAAGGTAAGAGTCTCTACTTGTGGTTTTCGATTACTTCACTCTTTTCTCTTTTCCTTCTAGATTTCTTGTGAGAAGATATGTCAAGGAGATTCAGTTCTTTGCCGACACTTGGAAAGTGTAAAAGGACAAAAGGTTATCTACCTACACTTGGAGAGTGTGAACAGCCGACTAGTACTCTGCCCACACTTTGAGATTGTGAACGGATGAAGGATTCTTTGCCTACACCGGAAGAGTGTGAAAGGACGGATGGGTCCTCTACCCACACTTAGAGAGTGTGAAAGGACGAAGGGTTTTCTGCCTACACTGGGAGAGTGTGAAAGGACGGACGGTTCTCTGCCAACACTGGGAAGAGTGTAAAAGGATACGGTTCTCTGCCGCACCGGGTAGTGGTGGAAGAGAATTTTATAAAGGCTTCTCTGCCTTGTTGTGGGTGCAAAAGGAGAGTCACTAGTGGTATTAGTGTAATACTCGGAGGGTGCCTCCGGGGAGTGGATGTAGGTTGTGTTTGACCGAACCACTATAAATCTCGTGTCTTTTATTATTTCTGCTGCTTTTATTTTTATCGTTATTGACTTGTGGTTGAAAAACCTATTTCTACAAAATTCATTAAAGTTTATTTTCGGTTTAAAATATTAAAAAGAGAGACAAAGTTTTTAATTACCAATTCACCCCCACTCTTGGTTAGCCGCTGGGACATAAGTTTAGGTTTAACAACCTAATTCATATTGAACAAGTTTCAACAATACTGAGAGATAATACCAATAAAAAAGTGAGATGTACATGTATGATCAGTAGCTTGAACAATGTTTTTATTGAAAATATGTTACTTGTAGAAGGCTTAAAGCATAATCTCTTGAGTATTAATCAGCTATGTGATAAAAGAAATAGTGTTAATTTTTTTTTCTACTAGCTGTATATTAAGCCAAAATGGAATTGATGTACTGTATGGAAATAGGGTAAATAATATTTATATGTTAGATTTAAATTATATTAAATCTTATAATGCTTTTTATTTAAAAATAATTTATGATGAATTATGATTATGTCGTAGGAGGCATTGTCACTTTAGTATGAAAAACCTTTAAAAAACTACCCAAAAAGAACTTGTTAGAGGTATACTAAAACTAGACTTTACGAAGGATCACTTTTGTGATGCATGCCAACTAGAAAAATTGGTGAAGTACTCATTTCATTCTATTAAAGATCTTAGAACTAGCAAACTATTAGAGATTATTCATATGAATCTTTTTGGAACAGTTAGCACTATAAGTCTAGGAGGAAAGAAATATATATTTGTGATTAATAATGATTTTTCAAGATTCATATGGATTAAATTTTTATTAAATAAGAATGAATCGTTTGAGAAATTTAGAAACTTTTTGACTTGGATTCAGAGGAAACTAGGATGTGAAATTTTATTAATTCAAAGTGATCATGGTGGTGAATTTGAAATTAAAAAATTTGAGGAATTTTGTAAAAAAAATGAATTAATCACAATTTTTCTACACCTAAGACCCCTCAATAGAATGGGGTAGTCGAAAGAAATAACATAATATTAATTGAAGATGCTATAGCCATGTTGGTAGAATATTCACTTCTAAAATATTTTTGGGCTGAAGCAGTTAGTACAATATATTATATTCTGAATAGAGTGAACATTAGATCAAAATTAAATAAAACATCCTATGAGCTTCTAAAGGGTAGAACACCTAAATTTTCACATTTGCATATTTATGGATGTAAGGTGTTTTATACATAATAATGGAAATTTTTTTTTAGAAAAATTTGATCCAAAATCAGATGATGGAATTTTTCTTGGATACTATAGTAATAGAAAATCATATAGAGTGTTTAAGAAA
>NW_021328788.1:0-206 GCF_001605985.2 Dendrobium catenatum | reverse complement strand
TCAAAAATTTTGAACTTTGTGTCCTAGCTAATATGTTACAGTTATATATATATATTTTTATAACTCAATATGTGGCTGGACAAATCCTAAGAAAATTTGAGCTTTGTAAATCAAAGTTTTCTCCTTATCTAAACCAACATGTTATAGTTATAAATTTTTATAACTTAAAATGTGTGGTTAGATAGGGTCCAAAAGCTCATACTTTC
>NW_021328787.1:0-233 GCF_001605985.2 Dendrobium catenatum | reverse complement strand
GTTTGTTTGGGTTTGAATGTGTGTTTGTTGATTTGACTCTGGTTGTTTGACACTTAGTTTGTGCTTTAGTTGTTCTGTGCTTGTAGCATTTTTCTTACTACAGTTGTTCAGCACTCTTCATGTTTTCAGCACTGTTGCTATACTAGCTTTTTCGTACTCACCTTTTCTTGCTTTTCAGCAGTAGCTAGATTTGCCACTACAACAACAACAACATCAAGCCTTTATCCCACTAC
>NW_021328786.1:0-369 GCF_001605985.2 Dendrobium catenatum | reverse complement strand
TTAATTAGTTCAATCAACACTAACTTTGTTAATGATAATTTAATTAAAATGATTATAACATTAGAGTAGTATAATTATTGCTAATCATTCTACTCTAATATTTAAAATCCTATTCCAATTAAATTTTCTTATAATGCTAAATTTAAATTTTATTATTTTATTCAATTTTTAAATGTGAAATAGGCAATTTTAATTTTGGTTGAAGAAATGATGTGTTGATGTAATGTGGGCAGGTAGGAGATAGGCTAGCCTAGGCGCACATGCATGGAGTAGAAGCTGTTCTTCTTTAATCTCATGGGGACCAATTTTTATGCATTTAAAATTTAATTATAATTATTATAAAATTAAAATTAAGGTTTTATTTAGGGT
>NW_021328785.1:0-243 GCF_001605985.2 Dendrobium catenatum | reverse complement strand
AAATAAATAGAATATATATTTATTTTTATAAAAATATCTAAATCCATGCATATTTATAGATACTAAGTTACTAAAATAGAGCCAAATGTAATTTCGCAGGAGCAATAAATGCCACAAAACTCTTATTTATTTACATATCTATCACTCAAACTATTGCATTTACTTATATAACAATTTGATGTCTTAATCACATCAAAACATATTTATGAAAATTTGTATTTCTATTTAACAAAAATTAATGTC
>NW_021328784.1:0-470 GCF_001605985.2 Dendrobium catenatum | reverse complement strand
TGACTTTTTGGAGCAAAATTAATCCTTACTTAAGTTATCTTTCCTTAAGGTTAACATCTAAAAAAATATAGAATTTTGAATGAATCTAAAAAAATATAGAGTCTTATTCTAGTTCAGTTTTAGAAGTCTATTTCCCTTCGTTGATTTGGGTTTGGTTTAGAGTGTCGTGGGTAGGTATGTCAAACGTATCAAGTGCCTCGTTTGGAGTGGGAAAATCAAAGGGCATTGTTGTCATTATAGGATGCACTTGACTGCTACGAAGTGTATCCAATAACAACAATGCCTACACCCCTTTTTATATTCGATTTTCGTTCTTTTTATATTCTTTGCATTTAGTTGTCTTTTGCTTAGTTTTGTTAGTTTCTTCACTGCTCCTTCTGTGTCTTGGCACCGCACACCTACAAACTAAGGAGAATCCACAGACATACGACTTGATAGATAATAAAAGGTACGTTCTAGTTTTTATTGCA
>NW_021328783.1:0-539 GCF_001605985.2 Dendrobium catenatum | reverse complement strand
CTCAAGGTATTTTATTAAATCCATAATAGAGTTGGGAATAATATGATTTGCTTAGGTGTTAAGTTTGGATGTGAAGTCCACTGAGATTTTTGTAGATGTTATTTATGATTATAAGGTTGGTAATGACTCTTTTGCATGGAATTTGATAGCTCTGTTATTGAGAAGGAAGATCTATGTGTTGATGTTTCTCTTGTTGGAGGTGTTTGTAGGTGACTCAGTTTTCTTATCTTAGGGTTATATTTGATAATATTGTAGAAGCTTTTGATGTCTCCATTAGGGAGATCATATATTAGTCCATGTCTAAGATAAGGGAGATCTAATTTTCATCAGAATCTTCCATGTCCAGAAAACATGAGAAGTTTGAGTGTAAATAAATGATTATTGAATTTTTTGCACCAAACTTTATAATCACTTGCAATGAGTTAACACACAAATTACTAGATAAGTATTTCCCACTTTTAAAAATTGCCAAGCTTAGAATGATATCACATCTTTTGCCCAGTTTGAGGGAGAATAAATTTAAGAAAGTTGGGAGAGAT
>NW_021328782.1:0-313 GCF_001605985.2 Dendrobium catenatum | reverse complement strand
AGCTGAGGTTAATTTCAAATTTATCACCCCCGACAAATGGTTGTGGGAGATGGATGATTTTTTAGTTTTGAGTTTTTAGGTGATATATTTCATTTCAGAGCTTTGGACTTTTATTAGATTTAAGATTTGACCCCTCCGGTTGAGATTTTCGATCAACACGGCCATCATCGGGGTGAAGTTGATGTCGCTTGTATTTTTGTAGAATTTTGGGATGCATTTTTTTATTCAAGTCGTGTCAACTCCGGTCCTTTCAAGGAGGAGGATGAAACTTGAATATTAGACCCGCGCAACATTCTCAAATCGTTGGATTTGA
>NW_021328781.1:0-223 GCF_001605985.2 Dendrobium catenatum | reverse complement strand
TCCGGGGAGTGTATGTAGGTCATATTTTGACCGGACCACTATAAAATTCTTGGTGTGTTTTTTCCTTATCGTTGTTTATTTTTTTACTTACTTTTAATTTTTCATATCTATTCCATGTGAAATTTTGTGGAAGAAAAATTGCTTAAAGTTTTGTTATAAAATTTCAAAAACAACAAAAAAAATTTAGAACTCTTGTTTATGGTTAATTTTATTAAGAAAAAGA
>NW_021328780.1:0-1007 GCF_001605985.2 Dendrobium catenatum | reverse complement strand
TAAAATACTGAAAAATATGTGCTGGTGTATGAGCATGCTGTTTAGAAAACAAAGAGCTGCGAAGGAAAGGAAACAAGTATTCCAAACAAGTAGAAAAAATATTTTCAGAGATCATCAAATAAATAAAGTTTCATGTAGCACTATGCGTACAAGCTTTCTTGGTAGTCACTAAAATTATGAATTTTGTATGTGCTGGTGTATGAGCATGTTATTTAGAAAACAAAGACAAAAAAAAAATGAAAATTAAAGCATCCTTAGATAAAGCTTAGCAACTACTCTTTCTTTCAAAAAGCCTTACATATCAAAATTATAACATGTCTGACAAATGCAAAATGAAAACTGATATAGTACATGCACTTTTTAGGAATTAATGAATGTGAGCGATACATTCCAAGGAAGCAACTTCTTATTTGAGTGCTAATAGCTTTATTGTATAATTCATATCGAACAACGAAACATGGCAACACCACGGTAATAAAATGAAGTCAGAGCATGATAAACCTTTGGAAATTGAACCATGAAGGCTTATTAGTTGTTTTCCTTTTTGTGAATTTGGCATGAGTTCTTCAAATAAAGTTAAACTGGCCCATCAAATTTTGAAAAATAATTTGATACAATCATGAAAACTGTCACCCAACGCATCAAAATAATATGTTCAATCATCCTAATTCATCTAGTATTCAATGTTTGAAAATCAAATTACTATCATTAATAATAGCCTTTTCCTAACCATTTGGGTTCAGCTTTATGATCACTCCTCATTTCTTATTGCTCAACATTCAAATTCATATAGCACGTCCAACCTAACTGTAATTGGATTAATTATACCTTTAAGTTTCAATGATACTATCAGATTCTATAAGATTACAACTCACTTCACAATTTTAATCATGCCAAAGTATAAATACTATCATATATACGGATGCACCAAGGTGGCAAATTTCCTGTGCCTCAAGGCCCAGTTCAGTGACTTTGAGAGCAAAAAGTGTTAGCAAACTACAAGCAGC
>NW_021328779.1:0-284 GCF_001605985.2 Dendrobium catenatum | reverse complement strand
TTACTCCTCGTTTAGATCTTTCAATTCTCAGTACAGTCTTCAGTAGGCAATGATGAGGGTCAAATCACCCACAAGCTTGCCTCTTTTTAGATTCACTCGTAGATGCTATGAATATGTAATATCATAAGTTACTTCTTTGAAAGAATACACTGGAGCCAATTGAACTAAATTGGCGAAATTTTTAAAAGGAGCAAAGTTAATAAATGTATTAGAATTAGGAGCATGAAATTAATAAAATTTAAAAAGAAGCAGAAATGCGATCATGCATTGCGTTTTCTGAAGAA
>NW_021328778.1:0-1257 GCF_001605985.2 Dendrobium catenatum | reverse complement strand
CCCCTTTAGGGATGTCTTCACTTCTTTGGAATTCAAGTTGGATATTTATATCCCAAATTCAAGTCATTCCAAAAGAATTTACAACCTTATTCAATCAAATTTACATTAATTGAAAAATCTAGACTCGATCCTGCAAGGTTGTCCTAATAATCAACAATTATATATAATCTCAAGTAGTTAATATTTGATCCCAAGCTGTTAATATATTTGAATTTTAAAGTGCTCAACAGATTGCAGTAAATAAATAAACAATCACATCAATTCTAAGCTAACAACCAGCTTGCAGTGAAAGCCACGAAAAACTCGGCATACAACTATAGAAAAGTAAACACCGACCTAGCCTAGAACTAGAGTTGGTTGTCCTAGCAAACCATCTAAAGTGTGTGAGGTAGGTCGTATGGTTTGGATGTATTCTAAATAGAATAATTTGTTAAAGTTGCTTAAGGTTCGATTGGTTGAAAGGCTTAAGGGATTTAAATTTGAGTTTAAGTATTAATGGCTTGAAGTTAATTTTAAAATTGATTCTTAATTATTTGTTGAATACCACCTTTGTTTCACACCGAGGCCGTGAAGTTTATTTCACCTTCCTTGGGGCTAATTTAATAGCCTCGTAGGCTTGGGTTACCTAGTGGTACCCGATATAATTAAGTGATTTGATTTGATTAAGGTATGAAATTTAATGAATTTTAATTAAGGTTGGTTGATTACTGGTTTTAAAGTTAATTAAAGAATTCTGGAGTTTTAAAACAATTTTGAGTTTTATGAATTTTAATCATTTAATTAAAGGGTCAAAAATTGATTTTTAATTAAAGTTAAATTATAGACAGTTAGCATTTTATTAAAATACTAGAACTTACTATGATCAGTTAGACAGTAAGTACGTTGAAATTGGATTTTTTTACATTTTGTTATGAAGGTTTGATGTTTTGAACTAGTTTTTACCTACAGTTGACCAATATGTTGACTTATTGAAATTTTACAGATTTCTGGAATTTAATATTTTTAATAAATATTAGACACTATTATGAGTTGAATGCAAGTGAGTTTGACTTATTTGGATATTTCTTGAATTAGTTATGAATTTTTAAATTTTGACTATTTATTGAATTATTGAAAATCCTTAATTAAAGGCCCCTTTTGTGATTTTGCTCCAAATGATATCCCAACTCCTTGAAATCAGCTCCAAAGATCAGGAATGTCCTAAGGAGAGGTTCCCAAGTGTTTGGGAAATTTTTGAAATTTTTAATTATTATTAAT
>NW_021328777.1:0-331 GCF_001605985.2 Dendrobium catenatum | reverse complement strand
ACAGTTAAGGTATACTGTATTTTTAAATTATCGGCCTGGACGAAATTACCAAATTATGCTTTAATTGATCAGGAAATCAAGGGAGTAAATAAGGATGATTGATACGATCATATCGTCCTGGACGTTGCAGGATCAGCCAAGACGATCTAGTCAAAAACCTTAAGTTGCTTCAAGACGATAAATATCGGCCATCTCAAAAATAAGGCGATGCTCAGGACGATTTGCCTCTGATTTGAACTGATCGGCCAGGACGATCGTGAGATCGGCCGGGACGATCAAGCTAAATTTAAATCTTCCAGGAGTGTATCCAGGGTGATGCTCTGGCCGATCC
>NW_021328776.1:0-327 GCF_001605985.2 Dendrobium catenatum | reverse complement strand
AGAAAATCAAAATTAAAATGAAATAAGATCAAATAACTAAAAAGACAAAATGCTAGTACGAAAGAAAAAAAAAAAACAAAAACAACATTAAACAATAAATTCATTTCAAGAATTTATGAAGCGGCATGTTTAAGCAGTTATGAGTTGCGAGCCTCCGTTTGTCCAAGTATCTTATGCTCTCATGAGGTCTTTGGTGAGACCAATCCTGCAAGAATCAACAACTATTAAATTTAGGAACCCAAATAGGTTTGGGTCCCTTCTCATGAAACGTAGAATGTAATGCATGTGTTTTATGTTGTGAATTATGCAATTTTGGTCTCCACACCC
>NW_021328775.1:0-229 GCF_001605985.2 Dendrobium catenatum | reverse complement strand
AGAGAAACCAAGTCCCATATCCCCTTTAGGTGTATAACTTGATCTAGTTTGAATATAAACGGGCCTAATGGACTTTAATGTTCAGCTTGTTAGGCTCTCCAAATATAACGCTAAACCATGCATACAGTGAAGGCTTAAGAAAACAAACTTTAAAGTGGTTCGGTTAAACTTTCAGCAACCCTCTATGAAGCCAAGGTTTCTTATTTTTATGTTCTGTTTATGCGATCAT
>NW_021328774.1:0-283 GCF_001605985.2 Dendrobium catenatum | reverse complement strand
AGAAAGGAAGAAGGATCCCACATCCACCTGACCAAATCGAAACAGTGAATGGAGAAAACTCAAGACTCACTTGACCATATTCGAAACAGTGAGTAAAGAGTAAGGAAAGGAAAGAGCCAACTGTCTGCCTGACCAGATCGAAACAGCAGAACAGATGGAGAAAGAAAGAGGGGGTCCCACATCCACCTGACCATATTCGCAACAACGAATGGGGAAAACTCAATGCTCACCTGACCGGATCGAAACAGTGAACAAGAGTGAGCCAAGAAACGACTGTCTGCCT
>NW_021328773.1:0-740 GCF_001605985.2 Dendrobium catenatum | reverse complement strand
CAAGTAAGTCAATTTAGGCTTAATTAGTTTGAGACGGATTTTTTAGTGCTTCTTAATTCCTAAAGCAGCTTTCTAGTTTAAATATTTTACTAGGAAGCTACTTTAAAAAGCTGTAAGAATGCCATCCCAAATGAAGCCTTAGACTTTGGCTTCTTTTGGGATAGTTTTCGTACTGCTTTTTAAAACTGTTTTATAGTACAAAATTTTCAAATTCAAGAATTTTTTGTTTGAAAATTTTGAACTAGAAAGCTGTTTTAGAAGGCAAGAAGAAAGCTGTCCCAAACGAAGCCTTTGTTTGTGATAGTTTTCTTACTGTTTCTTAAAGCAATTTTTAATAAAAAGAATTTTAAACTAAAATTTTTATACTAAAAACTATTTTAGAAAGCAATAAAAAAATTATCCTAAAAGGAGCCTCAGACTCATAATTAGGTTTCATTTGGAATTATAACTTTCTTATTGTTTTGATTTTGTGATTATAACCATAATTTTTATTTGACTGGCAATTTTTTGTTGATTTAAAAAAGAATTTATGGTAGGAAATATTTTTTACAATAATTTTAAAAGTTTCTTCACCACAATAGTTTTGAAAAATAGTAAAAAAACTGTCATAAATGAAGCCTTATTTTGAATGGAGCTAAATTAGAATAAATTGAGCTAGCTCAATTTCTGTATGTGTGAAAATATAAATATTTATATGTATGCTGACCTGTCAATATTGGACCCGACCCGAAAACCCGACC
>NW_021328772.1:0-503 GCF_001605985.2 Dendrobium catenatum | reverse complement strand
TATAGCGTGAGGCATAAGCCTCATGCCAGTGAGGCGAGGCGGGCCTTAAGGGGGGCTTCAACCAAGTTGAAGCGCAAGCCTCATAACAAAAACTCGAGGCGTAAGCATAGAGGCGTTTTTTACTGGAATTGCGCAAAGGCGAGCCTCATATTGCGCAATTTTAAACCATGTTCGAGCGGAGGATCTTTCTCTCCCAAATCTCAAGACGCCATTAGAACCCAAAGAAACTAAAAGATCTCAAATTTCAGCCAAATTCAAGATTCCCTAACCCTAGGAAAATCAACTATTTAATGCATACAATTCAAAAGGAAATCTCTAAATAGTCCCTACATTCAAATTTTCCTCCTGAATCCCTCAAAAATCCTTCCAAAACAACTCCCTAACCCTTGCGGCTTGCATTCGGCCTATGATGCACAGACACGGACACGGCGACACGGACACGACACGACACAGACACGGGACACGGTTTTTTTTAAAATATAGGACACGGGTACGGCGCGGAC
>NW_021328771.1:0-220 GCF_001605985.2 Dendrobium catenatum | reverse complement strand
CTGATCTGTTCTGTTTCTGATTTCTGACTTCTGTTTCCGTACAATTCTGTTCCGATATAATCTGAATTTCTGATTTCTGTACGATTCTGACTCTGTTGATTTATTCTGTTCTGATTTGTATTCTGAGGTGATCTGATCTGTACGACTCTGATTCTGATTTGATATATGTCCGTATAAGTTCTGATTTGATTCTGTTCTGATTCGAGATCTGATTCTGTTC
>NW_021328770.1:0-248 GCF_001605985.2 Dendrobium catenatum | reverse complement strand
CACGAAGCCTACAAAACTCGATCCTCTGTCGACAGCCTGATAGAGTTGACAAGGTTCAATCTATAAAGGGAATGCCCCCAAACACCCAGATGATGGCCGTGTTGAATGCAGATCTCAACCGGAGGGGTTTCCAAATATTTTCAAATATCTCCCAAAAGTCCACAAAATCCAAAAATCCAAAATTCAAAACTCCACAAAAATATCAAAATCCAAAAATCCAAAAACATCTCAAAATTCCAAAATCCAAA
>NW_021328769.1:0-295 GCF_001605985.2 Dendrobium catenatum | reverse complement strand
ATAATTGAGTTAGATCATCCTGGACGATGTGTATATCATCATGGCTGATTTCCTAAAATAATGAATACCTAATCTGATCATAGCGGCTGATTCTATCTGAATTGAGCTTATCATCATGGACGATACAGGTATCGTCCATGCTGATTAACATATGACGGCTACCTTAACGAGGATGCCCTAATTAAGGTTTCTGCTTTTGAACTGATTGTCCAAGATGATATAAAATCGTCCCGAACGATGTTACCAAAAATAGTAAAATCTAGGGAACAGTCAGAAATCTTCCAAGTTATAAAGC
>NW_021328768.1:0-260 GCF_001605985.2 Dendrobium catenatum | reverse complement strand
TAAAGTTAGAGGTAGATTTCAAACTCCACTTAATCTTAGGACGTAGGTGGTGAATTTTTTTATCATGCTTTCATTTTAATGGGTCATATTTTAAAGAAGTTATCTTTTGAAGGGGCCCTATTAACCAAGAAATCATTAATTCCCCCAAAAATTAATTGGGAATATCGTATGCAAGTTTAACCGTAAATAGTTTGAAGAATATGTTGATTGATTATAGTACAACATATAAAAATATGTTATTTTTTATCTTTAATAGATAA
>NW_021328767.1:0-305 GCF_001605985.2 Dendrobium catenatum | reverse complement strand
TTGTTCAGTATTATAGTATTGAATGCCTGCTTACTGTTGACGTACGAATTTATTATTTTATCGATATCTGCTTTTTGATCGGATTTACTGTATCGTACGAATTCATTGATTTCATTGATTGATCACTGAGCATGGCTACTATTAATTATACATTGATATGGACATTATTGATTATCGACATTGATATGGACATGGACAGCATAGATTTATTGATATTGTATAGACTCATTGATACTATTGATTTGACTTGCTTCAATTGATCAAATTCATTGATATGATAGATTAAGATTTATCGTATCGCTTTT
>NW_021328766.1:0-485 GCF_001605985.2 Dendrobium catenatum | reverse complement strand
CGGGGTCGAGTCGGTGCGAAAATATTCGTCAACAACCGATTCTAAAACGAATCAACGACAATGCTTATATCGTTGACTTACCGGACAGCCTTCATACGTCTACTACTTTCAACGTCAGTGATATTTTTACTTATCACCCACCGGATAACTCGGGCTCGATTCAGGTGGAACCTGAATCTTTCTCGGCAGGAGGAACCTGATGTGGTACAGCATAAGGATGCAATACCTGAAGGCTACGGGATCGGCGTATAACGACTTACCACAATCCTCGTCCGGTGTCAGAAGCACGCTCCACGTTCTCCTGTTTTCCACTTACTACTTTAGCTTAATTACTAGTTTACTCCTTAATTACTAGTTTACTCGTTTACTTATCTTATTAGCACTAAGCTGCTATATATCAGCTGGAGAAGAAATGAAAAGGCAGAAAATACCTTACTACCAGAAACTACTGTTTCATTGCTTAGAGTTCTTTTGCCTAACTGCAG
>NW_021328765.1:0-495 GCF_001605985.2 Dendrobium catenatum | reverse complement strand
TTATAGGACTCCTTATATAGAAAGGACATGAAAAACCACTCAAAAAACTGCTAAAAACATATTTTTCTGCGCACTGGATCGTCCTGTACGAAATTGAGTTAGTACGGACGAACTGAGTAAAAAACTGTCCCGTACGAACCATTTGTTCATCTATACGAACCAATTTCGTTCTGGACGAAATTGGTTCGTCCCGGGATGAAAAATTTCGTCCTGTACGAACAGTTATATCAAAAGTCAGTTTCGAAAACTGCAGAACATTGCCAGAAACTGCCATAATCGGTTCCCATAGTCCTGGATGAACTGGACTTCATTTGGACGATATTTTTATAGTGAGAAACTTGTCCTGGGACGAAAAATGATTTCGTCTGGACGATCATTCCTTAGAAAAATTTTCCAGTTCAGTTCCTGTTTGTTTCATTGCTCTTACAAGGAGATAACTGATCTGATCGTCCCGTACAAATAATGTTCGTCCCGTACGATCAGTACAAAAACTTT
>NW_021328764.1:0-331 GCF_001605985.2 Dendrobium catenatum | reverse complement strand
TTGATATTTTTATAATAATTTAAAAATTAGAAGTAATATGAAATTAATTTTATAAATAATTAAAAAATTGAGTATTTGTATTTAAGTAATTGCCCAAAATTTTAATATTGAAAATCATTAGTTATAAAACTAAGTTTCCACCCTATTTCGTTTCTCAGCTCGTTCTTTGCAATGCGATTACGATTCCTCCATAGAGGAGTTGTAGTCCCGAACTACGCCATTTTTCGCAGCGCTGCGGCTTTTGGATTCAAATCCACTCCCTCGCTTTCTTCAATCGATATTCCAAATCCTCATAACACAGTCGAAGGATCTGAAAGCTCGGAAGGTCCCA
>NW_021328763.1:0-324 GCF_001605985.2 Dendrobium catenatum | reverse complement strand
GAACTATATTCGTCCGGTACGAACGGTTATTACAAGATCGGTTCTAGAAACTGCTGAAAACCTTTCTAAGTCGGTTAATCGTCTGGACGAAAATTTGTTCATCTGGACAAAAATTTTACAAAAGACTAATCATCATGTACGATAATTAATTTCGTCTGGACAAAAATTTTACAGAGACCAGATCGTCCTGGATGATAATTAATTTCGTTTGGATGAAAAATTTACAGAGGACCAATCATCATGTACGATAATTAATTTCGTCTGGACGAAAATTTTATAGAGACCAGATCATCCTGGATGATAATTAATTTCGTCCTGGATGAA
>NW_021328762.1:0-210 GCF_001605985.2 Dendrobium catenatum | reverse complement strand
CTTAAAAAAAAAAAAAGAAGTGAGAGAAAGAGAGAAAGAGAGAGAGAGAGAGAAATAAAGAGAGAGAGATAGAGAGAAATGAGAGGATTTTTAACAGGTGGGAGCAATTTGAAGGAAGTCCCGGGGTTGATCCGGTCCCCCGAAGTCCTCGGCCGTCGATTCGCTCCGGTCGAGCGGACTTGAAAGGGCAAATGCCCTCCTTACCTCCCG
>NW_021328761.1:0-239 GCF_001605985.2 Dendrobium catenatum | reverse complement strand
TAAACTAAGAAATAGAAATTTGTTTCATCTTCCTAATGTTCTCTATCTCATTTGAATATTTTTATGAATAAATGAATCTATTTTCAATTTTTCTTATTCAAGCTATTTGTCTATATAAGATGGATCAGGTTTTGGTTTGTGGTTTAATCTTCCTTATAAAAAGAAGTGAGTTCCTCTTCTCTTGCATTTGGAAGATAATCTCACAACTGAGAAATTTTAAAGATTTAAAAAGGAAGCAA
>NW_021328760.1:0-315 GCF_001605985.2 Dendrobium catenatum | reverse complement strand
AGAGTTGATTTTTTTTTGCCAGCATGAAACCCTTAGATAAGTGTATTTGCTACGTGCTAGAAAATTGAAGGCAACAAAGTGTTTGTTTTATGTCTTAATGTTGTACAAAAATATAGCATGTATAGATAAAATTGTAAGAACAAACTTTTTTATGTGAAAAAGTTGAAAAAGGGAAAGATGAAAGTGCTTATGACACACCAAAAGAGAAAGAGGAGGGGGGTGGGGGTTGTGAGGGACTGGAGGTGCGGGGCGCGATGAATTGATGTTTTAAAAAACTTTTAAAATCTTTTTCTTAAAAGAAAATACTTGAAATGA
>NW_021328759.1:0-233 GCF_001605985.2 Dendrobium catenatum | reverse complement strand
CATCAAAGTATCAAACATTTAAAAAGTTTCAAAAAGCAACGCATACGCATAACGTAAGCATAAAATACGAAGAACTATAAAATCCTGAACACCTACGCATAGCATAACCATAAAATACGCTGAACTTGAACAGAAAACATGTCAGCAAATTACCTTTCTGTTTGTGGGTGACGACATCTGAGAAGGAACTAAGTGAATGCTTGAAATTGCTTCGAAGTGTATGCTTGAAACAT
>NW_021328758.1:0-265 GCF_001605985.2 Dendrobium catenatum | reverse complement strand
TAAAGCAAGATTGATGGCTAAGGGGTACAATCAAATAAAAGGGATATACTTTGAGGAGACCTTTGACCCTGTAGCTAAATTGGAAGTCATTAGAGTGCTATTAGCCTTTGCCTGTTATAAAGGATTTAAGCTTTTTCAAATGGATGTCAAGAGTGCCTTTTTAAATGAGGAAATAAAAGAAGATGTTTTTGTAGAACAACCTCCAAGTTTTGAAAGCTCTCAATTTTTAAATCATGTTTTTAAATTAAAAAAGGCTTTGTATGGT
>NW_021328757.1:0-238 GCF_001605985.2 Dendrobium catenatum | reverse complement strand
ATAAAGCCCAACACTTAGATTAAGTTGGGGCACTTCGGAATAGTTCTGGAATCTCAAAGTGTCCCCTACCCCTATTCCTTTGAATCTGTTAATAACTGCTCAATCTTGATCTATTCCCTTTTGATTTTCCAATAATTCTATTCATGCTTTGATTTTAAAACTTCACTAGATTTCTTTGGGAAAAGTTAAAGAATGATCGTCCTCGTTGCATTAGAAGAATTATCGTAGAATGGTGTCA
>NW_021328756.1:0-411 GCF_001605985.2 Dendrobium catenatum | reverse complement strand
ACAATATGATCAAATTCTTATAGTACAAACAGAACAAGATTTAAAATTCAAATTATTGCCTAATTTAATTGATATGAGGTTTTTTATTCAACTTATTATTCTGTATGATAAGATGTTCATACTATTCGATTAGTTAAGTTAAAAAAAAATGTTTTAACTAATTTCTATTTCAATAAATCGTACAATACAATCAACAATATGATTTTAAGAAAAGTGTTTTAACTAATTTCTATTTCAATAAATATTTCAAAAAATGTTTTAACTAATTTCTAACAGTATGATTTTAAGAAAAGTTAAAAAAAAATATATCATTTGCAATCCCTCTGTGTGTTTGCATAGTTTATCTTTTGGTGGTGCTTTGTATTTACTGATATTGTAATGTTAGTTCACATAGAAAAACATATGCAATAA
>NW_021328755.1:0-256 GCF_001605985.2 Dendrobium catenatum | reverse complement strand
TTTTATATGTCTAATTAATGAGAAGTAATTAGATGTGGTATTATCAAAGAGTGATTAATTAATCTTAAATGTTTTAGCAAAGGTATAATAATTGAATAATAAATAAATTTTACTAAATATGACCAAAATTGATATGCATTAATAACCACATTTCATGAAATTAAAGGGGCATGTGATTTACTTGGTTGATCTTTTTTGTGACCAATTTTTATTTTGGTTGCTATTAACGAATGTGATAAATAAAATTAATAATTTA
>NW_021328754.1:0-215 GCF_001605985.2 Dendrobium catenatum | reverse complement strand
TTGAACTTGAGAAGACAATGGACTTGTGGACTTGATTTAATTGACTTAAGTGAATCTAAACTCAAATAAACTTGAAAGCATAAAATTTGAACTTACATTTGATTTGAAAATCAAATGAGAAGAACAAAGAACTAGAACTTGATTGAACTCAAGGGACTGTAGTGGACTTGAACTCATTTTGAACTCGGACTTGAACTCTATAAAGACCGCAGGGG
>NW_021328753.1:0-292 GCF_001605985.2 Dendrobium catenatum | reverse complement strand
AAATTTGACCCGTCAACCCATTTTGACACTCCTATTTATAATATATAATAATCAAGGGTGAAGCTATAAGCCCCCCAAATCTCATATTTATGAGACTAATTAATTTAATGAACAACTTTTTTTTATATGTTGTATAAAAACAATTCATATTTCGATAAGATAAAATTAAGCAATTTATAATTTTTTATTATGATGTTATATTCAAATAAATTAAGATATATTTTCAAATAGTTTATTTTTTTCATATAAATTCAATTAAAAAAATTAAAATCACAAGTTCTTATTAAAAAGA
>NW_021328752.1:0-257 GCF_001605985.2 Dendrobium catenatum | reverse complement strand
AGATTCTTTTTAGATCTTAAGTCCTCACCCTTCGGGATTATAAATCCCAAATTTCTAATAAAATATCAATTTAAATATAAAATTTCCTCCTAAAATGTAAAGCCCAACATAGGATAGATTGAGGTTGTCTCTAGGCTTCTCAGAATCCGACACCTCCTACTTTTCATCCTTTGACTCGCTAATAAATGTTCAACATTGAGTTTTCACCTTCGAAAATTCTTACTTCTGTTCCTTGTCTTTTACTTTGTAGTCAAAGG
>NW_021328751.1:0-441 GCF_001605985.2 Dendrobium catenatum | reverse complement strand
CGGGTCTGAAAGCGATGAAGTTGCCTTCATCACAAGGTAATTCAAAAGCATTCTAAGGAAGAAGCAAAAGCATCTTTGGAGAAAAGGTAGGGATCATAAACATTCTAAATGATCTTCTGATGTTGTTTTCTATGAATGTAGGAAACCAGGATACGTGAGAACTGATTGCCCTACACTTAAAGATCACTCAAGGAAAGGAAAGGGTGAGGAGAAACCTAAGCTAAGGAAGGATAAGATGAGAGTACAAAAAACATTTTGGGCGGATTCGGCATTGGACTCATCAGAGACGAAACCAGAAAATGAGACATCAAAATTGTGCTTGATGGCAGACGACAATCCTGATCAAGAAGAGGTATGTGAACTTTCTTATAATCAACTTCTTAAAGTTTCAGAAAAAATTCATACATCATATAGGAAATTAAAGAAAACACATGCTAGCTT
>NW_021328750.1:0-346 GCF_001605985.2 Dendrobium catenatum | reverse complement strand
ATGTCCACATAATCTATTTTATTATGTCAAAAAAAGTAACACACTTTCTTTGTAATTTAGATTTAAACTTATTAAACAAATTTTTTATCTTTTTATGCAAAATGATTGTATATTCCTTAAAGTAGAAAAAAAGTAATTATGCTCCTAAGTTAATTATCACCATTGGGCTTAATTGTTATTCATTTACACTCTTGGTATAAACTGGTTCATATCCACATAATCTATTTTATTATGTTAGAAAATATTATACATTATTTTATATTAAGGTAGACAAAATTCATTATTGCATTGTTTGTGTCTAGTAACTTTGGAGCTTTTTTTTTTTTTTTGTAATGAACATTGCAAG
>NW_021328749.1:0-323 GCF_001605985.2 Dendrobium catenatum | reverse complement strand
TTAGTGACATAATGCGAATATCAATGAAATCGTACAATAACAGTAAATTCGTAAATCCGTCAGTAAATCCATTCGTCAAGAAATTAAACCAATACATTAAATCCGTCGATATCAATAAATCCATGAATCCATAATGAGATCAATAGGTCAATACCATACACATGCAATTCAATACAGTAGTCTTACACTCTTACTGAACAAGTACAATCACTGGATATTAAGGCGTTTTTCAAGTCGATGTATCGTTTTATATCCATTGTGCTGTTGTAGAAATAGCCATATATCCATATATCCGTTGGCTCAATAAGAGTCGTCACTCTGTG
>NW_021328748.1:0-1941 GCF_001605985.2 Dendrobium catenatum | reverse complement strand
ATCATGGATCAAAATCTAAACAATACTTCGTCTCTGAGAAAAAAAAAAGCTCACCATAAAATCCTAATTTTAAATATGGAAGGTCAAAAATCTCAAATTTGTGTTCGGTTCCAAATAATTTTTCTTAATGATCGGACATGAGTTTAGCATGATGAATATACTATTTTTCTAATTAAATTTAATTGAAAATATAACTTCTCTTAAATATTAGCAAACTAAATAAAGTAATTACATGTTCCTAATCCATCATTTTTTTTTAAAACCAATAACTTTCATTAATCAAAATAAAACGGTTACATCAACAGTCAAAAAGCGAACGAAATAAGCTAACAAACAATGATGAATCAAAGAAAAATCCAGGAGGCACAAGAAATGACTCTAGTTAAACTGCGAGGCTTCCGCGACGCCTGAAGCCAAACACGGACCGAGTCCAATAAAAGGGTTTGCCGACAGTAAAACGACAGGGCCGCGAGCACCGACACATCATTGGCCCATAGCCAATCGAAAAACAACGGTCCATCATCCAAGTAAAGCATAATAAAACAAAGTTTAAAAAACTTAGGGAAAAAGCCGAACCCAAGAAAAACATAGAAAATTTAAACGTCACGACGGCCTTACCCCAAAATTTCCCTCGATTAGGACCATTGATAAGGTACCACGAACCATCGAGAAATCATTGCTAGGGTTCCGACAATTCCCCACTTGGTTAATCCATTCCCAGATTTGAAGAATCCGAACTGAACCTATCCTCTGCTTCACCATGAACCAATTAATCTTGATCTCTAAACCCCCACAGCACTGCTTAACTGCGCCTTGACACGAACAGTCAGCCAAACATAAATCCATAGCATGTGAATTGACCAACCTTCAAACAGGAACCTCCACAAAGCCTTTAGCAATACGAAGAAACCTCCTCCACACACGACCAACCGAAGGAGGCTCCGTCCCTCAGCCAATAACCGGGCCCAAACCAATAGGTAAATTTGGCAGCAGTTACCATCACAGAATGTAACAAATTCTCCAATAGAAATAGCGGCAAGAAAACATTGCTATATGATTTGAAGCAATAGGGAATGAAAGGTTGCAGCATTCGAGATTAAAACACCCGAAAAACCTCCAGGAATCTCTCGCACCAAATCTCCGCCCCAAACTATAAGCCATAAGGTATATATCTGCATGCCCTTAAAAAACAACACCCAGCACCAGAGAGAGATGCGCCACGTACCCGAAACTCAACACAAAAGGAGTAGGCGTCTCTAACGTTAAAAGGAACAGCAAATGCAATCAAACAGCCTTAGAAGTTAAGGCATCCACCCACAGCAAACCTCTCCATCACACCCCATGTTCCACGGCAAAGAAGAAACAAAGTGAATATTATCGTAAAACACACCCTTTCAAAGCATCAACAACAATTAAATTGTCAACACCATACAGAAAACCACATTTACATCTTGCAGCAGCAGAAAAAGTTCCCCCACCTCCCCAAATCGGCCTGGGCAAAGATCCTTTCCCTGCCCGATACATTTTCACACAGAGAACAAAACTCAGAAATCATCTTAATAACACATCTCTGGGACATAAACCTAACGAATCAGAACCAGCGCAAATTTGTTATAGGATAGTCTCTTCGTGATATCAAGTTCAACTAAAACACGGCGCATTTGTACGGACGAGAGCCAACCGACGTAAAGCTTCGCAATTTTTAAGTGTTTACCAAAATTTCAGCCATACGAAAAGATACGAGGAGAAAAAAAAATGGGGACGAAGATGAGAAACGAAATCCATATTCGGAATAATCGGGATTCTCACTCCAATATCAAGACTAGGGGACCATTTAGTTAATTTCATGAAGCAATAGTAAACCAGGTAGGAACGTGACAAACTACCCTGCAATAATCTTAAATGTCGTTCTGTTATCGACGCAGCTTATTATAAACTGTT
>NW_021328747.1:0-205 GCF_001605985.2 Dendrobium catenatum | reverse complement strand
GAGATTGAGGAAAACTCCCAAAAGATTGATAGATTAATTTGAAAGAAAATGTGGAAGAAATTTTGGAAAGAGAAAACCCTTTGCCTAGAGATTTGAGATTTTTTAAAAACCACCCAAGAGAATTGATTATAGGTGAACCTAGTGAGGGTGTTAGAACTAGGCGTGGATTAAACAAGGAAGTCAATCATTCAGCCTTTATTTCAAC
>NW_021328746.1:0-290 GCF_001605985.2 Dendrobium catenatum | reverse complement strand
CACTCAAACGCCCCTCTTTGGATTCTATCCGTAAATTCTTTTTCATTTTGAAATTATCGGGGGATTTTTCTGTCACACTTTTGGATCAAGCTAATGTTTTGATTAAGCTTGATAATGATTTGGACTATGCTAGGGTTTTTTCTCACAGATCCTATTAGATTTTTGGTTGTTTCATGAAAGTTATTAAATGGTCCCCTGTTCTTGATCTGTCTGAGGAGTCTCCGATTGTGCCTGTTTGGCTCTCTTTCCCTGATTTACGCCCTCATCTATTCACTTCTCGTATTCTTTTT
>NW_021328745.1:0-273 GCF_001605985.2 Dendrobium catenatum | reverse complement strand
AAACCAACGTGCGGATATCTACAACAGCACTATTGATAATAGCTAGTTTAACTGGTTGATCATAGCAAGTGTTTGTGCTTGTCGAGTAAGACCATTGTATGAAATTGCATGTATACGATATTGCATCGTATGGATTTCCTGATTTGCATTGATTTATTGATTTCCTGAGCATTGATACTATTGACTATTGATTATTGACATTGATATGGACATGGACGGCATAGATTTATAGACTCGTGGATACTATTGATTCTGCATTAATTTGACTTGCTA
>NW_021328744.1:0-313 GCF_001605985.2 Dendrobium catenatum | reverse complement strand
AAGCCCTTACAAAATCACTTCCACCTTTCCCGGTGCAGTGCAGTAGCCGGGTCCTTTGACACCAAAGAGATCTTTTTCTTTAGTGAACTTCCCTCAAGACAAACCTTGAATCCGATGGTACTAAGGTGCGAGCTCGCCGGAGCAACCGTGTGGAACCCCCTCAACACTCCCTTGAAATCTCCTCCAAGGATTTTCTCCCCTCTCAAACTCCACCCTTTCCTCTCTCCCTTTCAAGCTCTCTCTTCAAGTTTCCCCCAAAATAATGAAGCTACAAAGGCTGCCAAAGACACTCTTCATGAGAAAGCAAGATGTC
>NW_021328743.1:0-452 GCF_001605985.2 Dendrobium catenatum | reverse complement strand
AGGAGTTGAGAGCATAGAATAAATAGGATGGGGGATAGTGGACATCCTTGACGAAATCCACTTTTAGCTAAAATCCAATTTGTGCATTTTCCATTGATGATGATAGAGAATTTGGGATCTTCTACACAATCCATTATTAATTTAGAAAATCTGCGAGGAAAGTTGAAGTACTCTAATACCTTCTTAAGTGAAGACCAAGCCATGGAATTATAAGCTTGTTCCATGTCCACTTTGAAAGAAACAAAGCCTTTGGAAGCTTTAGAAACCCGAAGCATATGAAAAACTTCTTGATCCACTAAGATATGATCATATAGAGATCTTCCTTTGATGAAAGCTGTTTGCTCCATAGAAATAAGATTTGGAATAACCAATTTTATTCTATTCAAAATAATTCTAGCCACCACTTTGTAGATCATATTGCATAGACTTATAGGTCTATAGTTAGAAGGTAT
>NW_021328742.1:0-287 GCF_001605985.2 Dendrobium catenatum | reverse complement strand
CTGCAGGGTTATCCTAAGCAGTTAATAAATAAAAAGAAATTATTCCCAAGTAGTTATATTTGAGCAGAAAGGTAAGTAAACACACTGGCCATGCTCCTTTTATTTGGGGGCTTTAGCAGCTGAAGCACCTGTGTAAGCAGTTATAATAATTGATATTTTTTTATTGATTTACCCCCCTTTTATTGCCCTGCATGAGCGTGGCCACCTGCAGAAGACTATGTGAACATCCAGATTGTACCTAACCTAAGGATAATCTAGTCGCCAAACATATCAATCCATCCACAGAG
>NW_021328741.1:0-222 GCF_001605985.2 Dendrobium catenatum | reverse complement strand
ATTAAAAGAGCATTAAAGGGCTAGGAAAGAGGGGAGGCCGGTGGCAAGCATGGGTGACAGTTGGGTTTGGTGCCATGTGTGCAAGCTTGCCTAAAATAGTTTTAGACTTAGGAAATTAATTAAGTAACTCTATTTGAATTTGAATTCAAATATTGTTAACTTAAGAAACTTTCCTAAAATAGATCCGCTAATTTAGGAAAGATTTCAAAATTCAAAATGTTT
>NW_021328740.1:0-1622 GCF_001605985.2 Dendrobium catenatum | reverse complement strand
TGTATGTGTTTATTTCTTTATAATGTTTATGTTTCGTTGTTTGTAGTTTATGTTTAAAAAAAATATATTTTAGTTTAAGATATTTCTTGATTTTCACACGCACACACCTCATTGATTTACAAAAACATTTCAAAGATTATTTTTATCATACTCTACAATCCATATTCATACTATATGATATACACATATGCACAGATAACAACCTTAGTTTAATCAACAGTCCAGATTAAATCCATGATATATACATCATACTATACGAACCTCGATCATACTAAATGATATACATGTAACTAACTATTGAGCTCTTCAATTTTTTTGGTACAAAATTATTGCCAATAATACTATACGATACCTCACTTCGTACTATATGATACACGTGTCAAATTGGATTTGGACGAATTCAATTTGGACAGTGCAATAATAATTAGATTTTGTAATGTATGAATACCCATTCGTACTGAATCATATTTTTCTTCAAATGTCATATCCACGACCCCTCATAATGAATTTAAATCCTTAAGATCGTCTAGTACAATACCTGATCAAACTATATGATTTGACCACTTATTCTGACAAGTCATCTAGATAAATTAACTTTCCTAATTGTACTATATGAACCATGATTTTACTGTACAATTGGCCTAAAATATATAAATTAGAAGGATTTAAACTATTCAATTCCAACTCACTACATCCTCAAACTTATACCCTAATTTAAACCTTCATGTTCAATAGCCGGTGGAAGCAAACAAAGCTGAATGACTTAAGGGAGTTATTCCTCCTCTCATCATTTTAACAATCATTTCCTCTCCACAAGGGATGAAGATTCCTACCATAACTACAAAGATGTAAAAATCACCCCTTCTCAAACATTAAATTAACCAACCCTGAACTTCAATGTGATGAAACTTTTTGCCTTCACTACTCCTCAATTTCTCCTTACACTGGCTTTTACTTATAATTATGAACTTCTTTATGAATTATTAGCCAAACTTAGGCTAAATTTATAAACCTCTACCATGAATTCTTGTATTTTCCATCGAAATGTAGAAATCACCAAGGCTGGTTTAGCAGAACATAGTCTTTCTATTGAAGGACCTCACCCTCAATCCCTTATCTCAAATGATTTTAACTTGACTTTTGTCAACTTGATCATTAGGAATGAGCAAATAAACCAACATCAACCACAAATCCACACTTTAAATCAAAATGCTTGGGACATCCAATATTTCCTTAAACCTTTAATTATGTCCAAAGCTAGAGATCAAATTAACATAACCCACTTATGTCAGTAATTACCTACCTAATCATGTCAAATACATGATTTTATGAAGCCTAAATGATTATAGATTACATATAGAATAGGACTCATATTTGACATTCAAATACTCGAAGAAAATAAAATGGTACCTTAGGAAACATCCTATACAAAATATACCAACTCACCTTTCTTGCTCAACTCGATAATGTTCCTATTTTCCATATGTATGACTCCTCCCATATCCTTTTCCATCGGGGGAATGAGTACATAGAGCCAGAATTTGATAAAGAAAGGGAAGTTTCTCTTGTAGGTGGACCTCTACCGCCATGTTGGTGGAATTTTGAAAATATGTTTTAAAAAT
>NW_021328739.1:0-376 GCF_001605985.2 Dendrobium catenatum | reverse complement strand
TAAGTACAACTCTTCATTTGAAATTTTTAAATATTCTGATTTAGACTTTATAGTTTGTAGGGTTGATCAAAAGAGTATATCTTGAACTTACCAATTTGTAGGAAATTCTTTAGGTTCTTGGTCCTATAGGAAATAGAATTTTGTTGCCCTATCTACTACTGAAGTTGAATACATTGCCTAATATAGTTATGTGGCACAAGTACTTTGGTTGAAACAATAATTGATTTAATAAGGATTTTCAATAGGCGCAATTCAATTTTTTTGGGATAATATTAGTGTCATTTGCATTTTAAAGAATCCCATCCTATATTGTAGAACCAAATATTTTGATATAAGACTTTGCTTTATTAGAGATCGTGTAGCCAAATGAAAGATT
>NW_021328738.1:0-209 GCF_001605985.2 Dendrobium catenatum | reverse complement strand
AAGGTATAAATCTCCTGACAAGTCAGTAAAGATAAATTAGATAATTCTTCATCAAATGTCCGTAGCACAAAGCACAAGATAGAGAACCAAAATCTCAATATTCAAGTTAAAGCTATGAAAAGAAACATCCTGAATGACATCCTTGGTGCTGAGAAGATAATTATTTCACACCAAAGAATTGGTGGTAAATTTGGACCAAATTGGTAAGG
>NW_021328737.1:0-559 GCF_001605985.2 Dendrobium catenatum | reverse complement strand
CTTAAAAGATTTATCAATAAATTAAATAATAATATATTGTTATTTAATAATATTATTAAATCTAATAAAATCATAAGTCAAATATAAACTCAAATCACATTTAATGTTACCTCATATCCTTTGAGTGAAATCCTGGCTAAATCCCGTGCAAATCTCGGATGAAATCCCGCGACTCCTCGAATGAAGTCCCTCTCCTCTTCATTAAATCAAGGCTGAAATGAATAGAATGTTTAGCTAGTTCTTCAATTCTTTCACCCAAATGAACTCCTGCTTGACGAGAGCAGCCTCCCTCCTGTTCAAGCCAATTTCCTTCAACCATTCGAACGTAAGCAACCGAACTATCCGTCTACATTCTGAGCCTGTATGCGACCTGAAGCCGCTTTCCCTATTCGTTTCTTCCAACAGCTGAAACCTGTCCACGTAGAAGCTCACCTGTTTGAACTCTTCAATCGGCTACAGGATCCCTTCACGACAGTCGCTCGCCGTTGACGTCTAAGCCGATAGTCCCGTCGCATCACACCTTTTGATGTAAAACGAAATCGGAATTGCACGGAGACAT
>NW_021328736.1:0-242 GCF_001605985.2 Dendrobium catenatum | reverse complement strand
CACGTTTTAAATTCAAAATAGATGGATTGGTCTCTTCTCAGAATTTCATTCTTCTCACTCAAATTTCAATTTCAAATAAAATTTTATTACTTTGGCGAAGTTCATTCAAAATATATTTTCTATATCTCTTTATATTTTTTGAAACATTGCAAAATGCATTAAAATAAAATTATTACAAACTACTGCAAGATAGAAGCTCCATCACATTCTTTCTTTATTAAAAGTAAAATATGAGAAAGAAT
>NW_021328735.1:0-342 GCF_001605985.2 Dendrobium catenatum | reverse complement strand
TTTTGATAAGAATTAATATACCCCCAAAGCTCAGAAAATTAGAATCCCAAGATAAATGCTTATTCTTCAAAGAAGTAATTAAATCATCAAAAAGAAAAGTTGTTTTTTCTACATTTAAAAATAGGAACCCCAAGATACTTAATAGAAAAATGGCCTTGCAAAAAATAAGTTAATAGCCTCAATGCGATAATTAAACATTCTCTTAGGGGAAATAAAACAACATTTATTTTTATTCAGAGAAAGGCCACTAACCTTCTCAAATTGATGAAAGAAATCCATAAGTTTTTTAATCCTATTAACTTAAGCAATAGAAAAATAATAAAGTCATCAGCAAAACAAAAG
>NW_021328734.1:0-363 GCF_001605985.2 Dendrobium catenatum | reverse complement strand
AATGCAGGCTAATGCTTTCATTAAAGAGGGGAGGTTGTCTGTTAGTGTTACTAAAAATTATATTTTTTTCAATTGATTGAGATTTGAAATATTCAAAGTTTTGTGTGTGAGTAAATTTATTTAAAATTCTAAAACAATATTATTTTTTATGATTGTTTGATTGTTTTAGTAAATTAAAAATTTTACTCTTTTGCAGCAGCAATAACAAATCTTTATCACATTATGTGAGGTCGGCTGCATGTATATTTTTTTTTCTTAATTGTATCCTGTTAATAATCAAATTTCACTTAAATTTAATAAAAAATACATATTTTTTAATATTTGCTAATCAAACCCTTTTTTGTGCGTATGCTCGATCCGACC
>NW_021328733.1:0-332 GCF_001605985.2 Dendrobium catenatum | reverse complement strand
TGTCCATAAGCTTCTTTATACCCAAGATTGGCTAAGAGTTTATTTGGCTTTTTGCGTACATAAATACTTCTCCTTAGGGTTGTAAATGAATAGAGCGTTCGACAAACTTGATAAATTAGCTACATTATTGCTCATTCATGATCATTTGCTTAAGCAATCAAGCAAGTTGGAACAATTTTTAAAATACTTGACTGTTAAATAAACAAACTTGACAAATTATCTATTCGACTCATTTATATTCATGAACAATATGAATAAAAGATCGTTAAGAAACTCCATTGAATATTTATTTTGTATATTTTCACATAATTTTTAGTTCATTATAAAAAATG
>NW_021328732.1:0-313 GCF_001605985.2 Dendrobium catenatum | reverse complement strand
TAAATTATAGCTATTAATTTTGAATAACACTCCCTTCTAATTTGAATGATAAGATAAATTAATTTGTTCATATAAGCAATACAAGAGTGGCCTCAGGATATTTAAAAGTCAAGGTCTGAACGACACTCTACTCATTACTCTATTACTTGGCACAGTATGCATTCTTGCATAAATCAGGATTTATACTATAATATTGCAAGAAAGATAAAAGTAAAAAGATTAATAATAATGTTATCAGCTGATAAAGAGATAAGCATTGAAGCATAACTCCTTCCACATCATAGTGAAAGTTTGAGGAGGTTGTGAGACCTTA
>NW_021328731.1:0-395 GCF_001605985.2 Dendrobium catenatum | reverse complement strand
AAGCACAGTGAGCTTAACAGCTCAACAAGACTACACCAGCCGATCTAAATTCCCAGATTCTCTCATATCAAATCATTTCACAAAAGCTTTTAAAATAGTTCATTTTAAATCCAATAATCACTGAACTGAAATCTCAAAACAGAATATATAACAAATCATTCTTTAATTTAGATATTCATATAGAATTCATATAATCAAACATAATTTGGAATATCATACAGGAATCAAATAATCAGACGAAATCAAATAATATATATAGAAGAACTGAACCAGATTCATATAACATAATTGTTCAAATCACATTTCAGATCACATTTCAAATCAGATTTTAGAATAGATTTCAAAACAGATTTCAAATCAGATTTCAAAATAGATTTCCCTGAAACTAATAGAAT
>NW_021328730.1:0-227 GCF_001605985.2 Dendrobium catenatum | reverse complement strand
TTCGTTTGAGACGGCTTTCTTGCTGCTTCTTAAAGCATCTTTTTATTACAAACATTTTAATTTTTGTACTACAAAGCTGCTTGAAGAAGCATTAAAAAATCCGTCCCAAACGAAGCCTAATAGTGTGCTTAGCTTTCGTCAATAATATTGATAGTCAATACTAATATTAATCAAGTGTTAGTCAATGCTAATATTAATCAAGTATTAGCCAATTTTGAACACAAACC
>NW_021328729.1:0-1004 GCF_001605985.2 Dendrobium catenatum | reverse complement strand
ATATATATATATCTTAAAATTTTCTATCTAATTTATATTTCTATAGTACAAAAATGAGGATAACTTTACACATGTAAAATTGTCACTATGTAACTTTCTACATGTTATAGAGACAATAATTTTGAATATTTAGGTATTTAAAAAAATTTTATGGGGAATTTTGGGATTTATGGTATTTTAATTGATTAGAAATTAATCTTAACTCTTAAAATAATATTGTAGTATGATTAAAGTCTCTAAATAATATTCTAAACTATCTATAGTAATTTGATTATATTTTGAAATAATGAAATTCTATACAGTAGGGTATTATGTTGCCTATAGTTATATCATTTTGATAATTTTAAAAATGATTTTATTTACATTTTTGTTACTACAATGCAATAAATTATGTGTTTATCTGATTGAATTATATAATTTTGAGGAGGTCTGGTGTGAGACCTCGTTCCCTTACTATTCCTCTCTGACTTGGATTTTCCTCCCAGGATCGTCCGAGACGATATTTACATTTTTGTTACTACAATGCAATAAATTATGTGTTTATCTGATTGAATTATATAATTTTGAGGAGGTCTGGAGTGGATGAAGGAGGTTCCATTCTGGTGCTAAATGCATTATGATATTATATGAACACTCTAATTTGTTGGCGAACATTGGGAGCCATATGGGTTATAATTCTTTGAATTCAATCTGATGGGACTCATATGGGTCATAATTCTTTGAATTTTGTTTGATGGGAGGCATAAGGGTCAGAATTATCTTATTTCTATCTAATATGAAGCACTTGTTTATTTATTTATTTAGTATTATTATTTGAAATTTTTATAATTGTAATTATTATTCTGCTCAGCATATTGATTTATTATATTACTTTTGGCACTCAATTAAATGGTTAATAATATATTCATTTAAAAATTTAGATTGATAAGTCTGGTCTGCTGAGCTATGTTAGCTCATAATTATCCTACCTTCTATTTTTCAGGGTCTGGAAAGGAAAAAGAGCC
>NW_021328728.1:0-347 GCF_001605985.2 Dendrobium catenatum | reverse complement strand
GTGTGACCACGACTACGATGAAAGTGACAGTACTGATCTGGATTTCTTTTGTTCGACTTCAAACGATTCAGCCATTTCAATGTATCTTAATCTCGAACGATCATCAATACATTTGCTCGAGATGTGTTGAGTGGGGTATACTCCTTCTCCTATCGAGGTTCCCATCGCAGTAATGAGGGCCTAGGAGGAAGATTATTTTTCCCTTGCTTTTTCTGTTGTGAGAATGAATTGTCCATCCCAGGTGCACCTTTGCGCTTCCTATTGGTTTGCTCAAACTGCTTCCTGTGAGCATATAGCTTCATCT
The DNA here is from genome assembly GCF_001605985.2 of Dendrobium catenatum. NCBI lineage: Eukaryota > Viridiplantae > Streptophyta > Magnoliopsida > Asparagales > Orchidaceae > Dendrobium > Dendrobium catenatum. The sequence goes on along the minus strand of NW_021328728.1, from coordinate 43 downwards.
GCAGAAATTTATGCCTCCACACGATGGATCAGATCAGCTACGA
>NW_021328727.1:0-289 GCF_001605985.2 Dendrobium catenatum | reverse complement strand
GCATAATTAAATTTTTTTGTAAAAATTATTGTTTAATTAATTTAAATATTTAAAAATAATTAAATTTCAAAAAAAAAATCTCAAACACTTGATAATCCCTCCTTAGGTCGTTCCTAATCTTTCGAAGTTATTTGAAGATGTTGAAATTCATTTGGAGCTAATTCATCAAAAGGCCTCTAATTAAATAAATTAAATAATTCAAATAAATGCATCAAATTTTGAAAGATCATAACTAATTCTAGAAAATTTCAAATTGATCAAACTCAAAAGAATTGTTCTCCAATTGGGT
>NW_021328726.1:0-276 GCF_001605985.2 Dendrobium catenatum | reverse complement strand
GTTGTTGCTGGGTGCTTCAAGAAGCCCAGGGCTGTTGCTTACTTGGTTGGCTGTGTTGTTGCTGGGTGCTTCAAGAAGCCCAGGGATGTTGGTTACTTGGTTGGCTGTGTTGTTGCTGGTTGGTTCCGAAAGGATTGAAAGTTGAGTAGCAATGATGAGTACCCTTCTAAACTTATTGTGATGTCATTTGTGGGAAAAAAGTTATTGCAACCAGGTGGCATTTGGAGGGCTAATCAAATAGATACTAAGTATAAAATACAAATTGCCGCCTTGGAT
>NW_021328725.1:0-220 GCF_001605985.2 Dendrobium catenatum | reverse complement strand
ATTTGTACGATATGACATCATAGTATATAAACTATTCAAAATGAATGAGTTCATTTGGTCTGATCTGGTATGAAATAAATTTTATACTTCATCAATCATCTATATGACATGACATCATATAGTATGAACAATTAAAAAAAAATTAAGCTTTTATTTCATTAACTACATTTTGGAGGAAAAAAATTGCCAAATTATATAGTATGATTATATATAATACAGT
>NW_021328724.1:0-252 GCF_001605985.2 Dendrobium catenatum | reverse complement strand
TTGGTTAAGGATTCAAATATGGTCAGTTAGAGGGGTTATACATAATTTTTGGGTTTAAATTTGATTTATTACATTTTCTAGAAGGTTTAAAGGGCTTAATTAAGGTTTAATTTTAATTAAGTTAATTAAGAGGTTTAATGAACTCAAAATTCAGTAGGGATTTTCCTATGAACTAAGGGTGTCACTAAGTTGAAGTGTGTAAAGTTTGAGTTGAAAGGATGTGTATCCCAATTTCTAAACTTAATCTAAGTT
>NW_021328723.1:0-593 GCF_001605985.2 Dendrobium catenatum | reverse complement strand
TTTTGCTTTTTGTTTTCTTTTTGTTTTTTGTTGTTTTACTTTTTAGTGTGTTTTATTTTTCTTTTGTCTCTTTTTACTTAGTTTTCAAATTCATCGCTGATATGGTATTATATTCCTTGTCCTTGTTTTTTGAAAATTTGTAGTCAATGTGTTTTCATCTACTTAATCTCTTAGATGGTAGGAATATTTTATCATTGTGTCTCTTTTTCTAACCTATTTTAGTGGCAAAGTTTTCTTTTCTAATCAAAAGTCTATCTCAAATTAAAGATTGTTTATGAAATTGAGATCTTTTCTTAAGCTTGCTTAAGCAAATCTTTCTTGTATTTATAACTATTAAAGTCTTTTTATCACATCAAGATCCCTCGTTACTCTTGTCTTTGATTATTAATTCTGCTTGTGATAATTCTTCTTTATGGTAGAGAGAGAGCTCCTATTCTCTAATATATGAGAAGATATATTCACAACTAATATTTTTTTAAGGATTATAAAAGAGAATGTAGCTTGCAAAATCAAAAAAAAAAAAATTTTGGCCAATGATGCCAACAAAAGAAGCGCGAAGACGCCAAAAATTGAAAAATCTATAAAAAGATGCG
>NW_021328722.1:0-268 GCF_001605985.2 Dendrobium catenatum | reverse complement strand
TTTTTAACACAAAAACCATGCGAGGTAGGTTGAATTTAATTGGCAAAAAATAGAGCAATTAAAAAGCATAAATCTTTCCCCTAGAAGCCTTAATCAAGCAGCAAATAAAAAGCTATCCCAAACAAAGCCTTAATCAGGCATCAAATGACTTGTATTCTTGTATAAATATACATGCAACTGACTTACAGGTTTTTTAGCACTTTTGTGGAGTATTTGTTTCCACAAGTATTTCAGTTGTAATAATTTTGTGCATCTCACATATATGCCA
>NW_021328721.1:0-226 GCF_001605985.2 Dendrobium catenatum | reverse complement strand
TTGAGAAAGATTATGGTGCTTAAAAGCAATGTCAGCATTTAAATACTTTCATTTAGATGATGATTTTAATGAAATTTATCATTATGTGATGAATTTAATAAAACTTCTGATTTGTAGTTCTAAGTAATGAAAGGAGATCTTACACTCGAAATTAAATTACTTGCGTGAATGTCTATTTGATCAAATAGCATTTAAAATTATAGTTTTTTGTCCCTGATGAGAGAGA
>NW_021328720.1:0-219 GCF_001605985.2 Dendrobium catenatum | reverse complement strand
TCCTCGGCTGCTTTTTTTCTCGACATTGTAGTGTCTCCATCTCGGAGTGTGGAAGCTGGAAAATTACTTTAGGAGGTAGGATTTTTTTGTTTTTTTGTGAGGGATGGGCTATTATTCAATGAATTTAAAGATTAATTCTTATTATATGTGGTAGCTTTCTGGCCAATTTATTAAAATGAGCGTGCTTTAAATCTAAATTAGTTTAAGGAGAAGATTAAC
>NW_021328719.1:0-439 GCF_001605985.2 Dendrobium catenatum | reverse complement strand
GTGGATTGAAAATGAGTTTCGAGCGTGGACCATATAGCTGATGTGGATTCAAGATTGACGACATAAGAAAGCATGGATGCATAGATGGTGGAACAGAAGGCGGAGGCCAAGTTTTGATTGGTTAGAAGCCATTGAGTATATAGAGAATGGGAAATGGTGGAACGATCGATTTGATGTAAAAACCGCACAGGGGTAGGAGAGGTAGGATCAAGAAATTATTCAAACCCGTTGACACGAAATTTTTTGATAATCTGAGATCTCAAAAGAGAATAGTTGTCGGAGGTGAGTTGATTTGGAGTGAAACTTTTGAGATTGGAGATGATGAACTTTAAGGTAGACGGAATGATCGGGACAACAAAATTTGCCGGATTTGTGTGCTCTCCGATCGGAGATGTGACCGAGCTTGCCATAGAACCGGAATTCTTCAAACCCGCTCTGA
>NW_021328718.1:0-262 GCF_001605985.2 Dendrobium catenatum | reverse complement strand
GTAATGTGCAGCCCTATTGAATCTCCTGTATGTATGCTCAAAGACCACCGTTTGAAACAATAACAACCAGCCCCATTTATCCCATTCTGCTGATTGCTGTCTCCATCTTTCCTTATACTTGAAATCCTGCATAAACTTGATTACAGAAGCATTATCACCCTCTACTATAATTCCTTGAAGATCACTCATCCAATCTCTAATAAGCTTTCTAATGAATTGAATAGTCATCATCTCAACCTGTGTTGAATCCCAATGGCAAATA
>NW_021328717.1:0-1042 GCF_001605985.2 Dendrobium catenatum | reverse complement strand
GTGGATAAAGTTCAGATACACTTCTTATAAATAAGAGGGTAATTTTGTCTTTTATCATTAGTACATTATAGCTGAGAACTGCGATTCAGCGAATCAACCAAACAACTTCAACGGTTTCAAATAAATTTCTTTAAAATTCGGTTTCTTTAATAACTGTTTTTATTTTGCTAAGATCTTCAATTTATTTATTTCTATTTTTCTACAATAAGGTAGTTCATCATGAAAAAATAGCACAATTTCATATTAATACTTAAAAAAATATCAAAATAAGATGTTTTCAAATATCAAAATTTTATTTATCGAAAATTAAAAGACAATCATGTAATTGTTCATAAGACTAGGTAAAATTTAAGTCACTTGCCATTTTAAATTTTCAATCCAAAGATGCTTGGCCAAAATTTGAAGCAAGGTTATGATATCACTCGTGGAGTCGAATCAAATATTAGCTCAATGAGCATACTCGCTCTAATGCTATTTTTGTTACCACTGAAGTAACACACTATGGCAAATGTTCAAAAAGATGTTATTAAAATTGTGTCTATAAAAACAATTACTACTGTACTAGAGGTTTGCTTCACATTTAGACGGTCGGATCTTCGCGTGGGCAGAAAGCTGTGTCGTCCGACTAAGCATGGTTTATCAATTCAGGTTTAATCTTTTATCATCTAAATCTAAAAAGAAATTTCATAATTATTTTAATCAGCAGCTTTTTCTATAATAATTTTTCAATAAATTCATAATTCAATTGCCTCAAATATTATTAATTAGTTTAAAATAATAAATTATATGAATTAATTTTAAGTTTTATAATACTAAATTTGTATCTTATGTTTCATTTAGGACGGCTTAATTATCATTTTTTAAAGTAGCACTTTAGTACAAAAGATTCTTGAACTACAATTTTTTATACAAGAAAGTTGTTTTAGAAAGTAGTAAGAAAGTCAACCCAAACAAAGTCTTAATTTAGGTGAACTGATGATCAAACAAGCTTATAAATGATGCACATAGGAGAAATATTTACTTAGAATAAATATGATTATAT
>NW_021328716.1:0-1321 GCF_001605985.2 Dendrobium catenatum | reverse complement strand
TACTGCTTCTTAAAGTAATTTTCTAGTACAAAAAATTTAATTTTTGTACTAGAAAACTGTTTTAAGAAGCAGTAAGAAAGCCGTCCCAAACAAAACCTATAGCTCTTGTTTGGTTAATTTTGTCTTCTTTTGTATTTTGGAGCTACTTTTGACTGCTGGGCTCATGTAATTTTTGTTATATGAATCTCAATTTCCCCACAAAGACATGGTGCACATAAATACAGTAATTATTAGGAATTTAAAAAAGGTAAAAACTTTTCGTCTACTTGGTGCAAATACTTGAACCAAGGGAAAATAATGCAACACAGATCAATGTTTATAAATTTTATCTCTGCGACTAACAAAACTGTACAAAAATAAAACGCTACAACCAAAAAGAAACCAAAACAGAAACTAAAGATACCAATAAATCATAAAAGTACCTGCGGGTCAGCGCTCTCATTCCCAGTATCAGAAGAGCCCTCTGTTGCACTGCCACCGCTGCTCCTATTCCAGATAAAACCAATCAAAAATTCAGAAAATCAACAAAACACAATCCCCAGCCAATATCAGAGAAACGAAGTCCTCAAAAGAACAAAGCCCCATATTGTTCATACCTCTGCGAATTTTCCTCCTCCCCTGAGCCCGATGCCGCCTTCCCTCCTTCCCCAAACTTCAACAGAGCCCCCTTTGACTTGATGTTCCCGGAATCTGCATTTGGGTAGCCCATGCCCTGTAAAATTAAGCCGAAATATATCACACCCAAATCTTCTCACAGACGCTACCAACACACTACCTATCTACCATAACTACCGGAGTCATGGAGGGATGAGCATAGACTGCACCAGGAGCGTACATCGGCGAGTAGGCGATAGGCGTAGCATAAGGAGACATAATATGCTGCAAATGAAACGGGGAAAGGCTCAGTTGTCACTTAATTCAAAGAAAAGTTTCGAATTGGAGCATCGCAAGTCGATCGAGATCAAGCAACCTGACCACCCCAAACCGGCGGGAAGAAGGCCGTTGGAGCCGCTGCGTTTCCGCTATAATAGGCCTGCAACGAGGCAGCCCATTCAGCGGTGTACGCCGGCGGAGGCGTCGTGGCGGCGGTAAAAGGAGTCGAATTTGGGGGCTTCGCCGGCGTCGAAGTCTCCCCCGGCGATCCCATCGTCGGGGCTTTGGATTTTACTTCAGCGAAGATGGTTCAGAGTACGGGAAATCGAAATTTTGTCGCTAGGGTTTCGGTATGCCACGATAGAAAGTCTGCTTGCTCTGATTGCATATATTTATAATTTTATATATAAGCAACGGTAGATTTTTTATTCTAAAAATAAAAAGTTTA
>NW_021328715.1:0-431 GCF_001605985.2 Dendrobium catenatum | reverse complement strand
CCGACATACAACCTCGGATAAGTCTCACATCCTTGGTAGATTCTCCCGACCTCTTCCACATAGGTTAACATCGTCGAGCAAAGGCTCCGACATATAACCTCAGAAAGGTCTTACATCATTGGTGGATTCTCCCGTCCTCTTCAACACAGGTTAACGTCGTCGAGCAAAGGCTCCGACATACAACCTCGGAAAGGTCCTACATCCTTGGTAGATTATCTCGATCTCTTCCATACAGGTTAACGTCATCAGGCAAATGCTCTGACATATAACCTTGGATAGGTCTTACATCATTGGTGGATCCAATATTGGTTAATATCATCGAGCAAAGGCTCTGAAAAACAACCTCGGATAGATTATACATCCTTGGTTAACGACACCAGAATTTCGTCAATGAACTTCTACACAAAGTTAAATTTCTATATGTTGTTGAA
>NW_021328714.1:0-254 GCF_001605985.2 Dendrobium catenatum | reverse complement strand
TGCCAACTGGTTTAATTTATACGATAAATAGGTTAAGTTCGGATCGAATAAGCTCGAATTAGATAAATTTTGAGTTGGATTTGAACTCAATAAATAAATAAATAAACAAAGAAGTAAAAATAACACTGGACCTTAATACCCTCCAGGCCTCCACTCATCTATCGTTCGTGGGATTTCGTACGGTGGCCAGTTATGTACATCAATAATTATGAATTTATTTTATATGATAAATAAATAAATAAATATATTAATTT
>NW_021328713.1:0-321 GCF_001605985.2 Dendrobium catenatum | reverse complement strand
CTGCTTCTTAAACCAGCTTTCTAGTGCAAAATTTAAATTTTTTGAACTAAAAAGCTACTTTAAGAAGGAGAAAGAAAACCTTTTCTCCTACACTATAAAGCTTTTTCAACTTTGCAGATTGTTTTTTGATTGGTAAATTCTGCTTCAACTAATAGGATGCTAACTCAATTCAAATTGTATTTCTAAATTACTTCTAATGTTCATTCAATCATATTATTTTCTCAAATACTATTATGCTAAAAGCACTCAAAATTAATTGGAAGCTAAAATAATATTTCTATTAAATTCAATTCAATAGAATTGATATTGATGTAAATAATT
>NW_021328712.1:0-535 GCF_001605985.2 Dendrobium catenatum | reverse complement strand
TTTCTCTACCGCCGCGAATATTCCAGGACGCAACACATTGATATTCTGAAGTTGATTATTGTGTACTGTGTAAGGTGTACCTATTAAATAATCAGCTCATAAGTTAACTCATTATTCTTTCTCCAACAAGAAAATTTTGCAGATTTAATTCTCTTCTTAAATTCCATTAAACTTTTTATTTTATTTTATTGTTATTCACCAATCTGATCCGAAAATTTTGAGTTTGAATTAAAAGTTTAATTAATGTGTCGGGTTCAGAATACCGACTCGTTTAATAAACCGGTTGGTTTGAATTGATCGATCAAGCTGATCTTGAACCTAAATGATCTCTTTAGATTATTTTTTTCTTAACTTTTTATTTTTATTTATTGGTATGATTGTCTTATTTTTTTATTAATTAATTTAAAATATATTATTAAAATTTTTAAAAATTATATCAAAATGGGTCATTAGGTCGGATTTGGATTCATCGGATTCTGGTCTGATAAAAATTTAAATGATTTATTTTTGGTAAAAAATAAATTTATTGGATTAA
>NW_021328711.1:0-269 GCF_001605985.2 Dendrobium catenatum | reverse complement strand
GTTGCGCTTTTTGACTTGCGCTTTAGTTGCGCTTTATCTGCGCTTTAGTTGCGCTTTTTTACTTGCGCTTTAGTTGCGCTTTACCTGCGCTTTAGTTGCGCTTTAGTTGCACTTTACTTGCGCTAATTTTAAAATAATATTTTATTAATATCCGGACCCTTCTCTGCGTTTGGTCACCTGACCCAATAATTTGCCCCCAAGAGAGATATTCATTCACCTAACTTTGATTAACTGAAGAGAAGAAGCTAGGACTTTGATTCCCTAAGGTT
>NW_021328710.1:0-202 GCF_001605985.2 Dendrobium catenatum | reverse complement strand
ACTGACTCCGAATTGAAGGAGAAGAGGATCAAGGGCATCTGCTACCGTTGCGACGAGAAATTTGCACCTGGGCATAGGTGTTAGGAGAAGACCCTGCACGTGATAGTGGTGGGGGATTCAGATGAGGACACAGATGAAGGGGCAACAAGGGAAAGGTTAGGTGAAATAGAGCATCCTCACCTAGATATGATAGAAGTGAGTC
>NW_021328709.1:0-228 GCF_001605985.2 Dendrobium catenatum | reverse complement strand
CTTTTCCACAAAAGTCCACGACTTTCTCTCTCCTCGGCTGATATTTTTCGTTTTTAATGATTTTCTCTCTCCTCAAAATGACTTGAAATCAGCTTTATAATCTTCAGATCGGCCCGGCCGATCGCCAGATCGTCCCGGGACGATCAGACCAAAAATCGATCGTCCCGACCGTCCTGGACGGTTCCCAGAACTATTCTCAGGCCGATATTTTCTACAGTGCCGATCGGC
>NW_021328708.1:0-263 GCF_001605985.2 Dendrobium catenatum | reverse complement strand
TCCTCGGATAGCCATGGACGGTTGGATGTCCGCATCATTATCTCTCTATATTTGTCAAAATTATTTGACTTTTTATTGTGTTCATGATGTGATTCACTGCAATTTTTATGTTCATAATGTTGGCTGATTTGTTTACCATACAATCTAATGAATTTGGTTTGCCGCCATCTTCTAAATCATCCCAAACCATAATCCTAAGAGCATTCTAACACCTATCCCTAGTTCTGCTCCATCTCTCCATCATCAAAATAAAACACTTGCTC
>NW_021328707.1:0-233 GCF_001605985.2 Dendrobium catenatum | reverse complement strand
TATTCGAGACATTCAGTTTTGAATTTCAGATGATCCCGAATTTAATTTTGAAAATTTACAACTTGAAAATGCCTCAAGATTCATGCTGAATCAAAACTATTTTTGACGACATATCAAAACTAATGAACATTCCGAAACAACTTCAAAATTTTTCAAACTTATTTAATATTTTCATAATTAATATTAAAATTATAATAATTACAAAAAATATCAAATAAATTTGATAATTTAGA
>NW_021328706.1:0-303 GCF_001605985.2 Dendrobium catenatum | reverse complement strand
GTAGCTCAATAAGACCTGTTTATTTAAAGCTTGATAAGTATGAAATGAATCTAATATAAACATCTAGCATTTTAAATGAACCAAACTTGAACACAAACATAAAAGCTCAAATCAAGGATCATGAACTCAAATTAAGCACTAGCTCTTTTGTTTGCAGCCTTAGGTTTATCCATGCAAAATCAAGGATCATGAACTCAAATTAGGCTTAAAACAAGCATGACTATGTTAGACCGGTCCAGTGGACCGTCCAGCCGGTCCGCACGGGACCGGCCGAGTCGCAAAACAGGCGACTGGTTTCTCCTG
>NW_021328705.1:0-1068 GCF_001605985.2 Dendrobium catenatum | reverse complement strand
GGCTCTTCTTGATGAATTTGATGACTTAAACAAAAAAGATTTGGACTAATTGATGAACATAATTCATTAAAAACTTCACACACCTCACTTAAGTTTGATCTTAAGAAATCTAAAGTGATTGAGAAAAATTTGAGGATTGAGAATGATACATTAAAAAGAACAAATTTTAGGATTCAAAATGATTTTGATACATGTAAGAAAAATCGGATGACTTCCACTTTTGATCCTAAGCTAGAACCTAGGAAGAGGCAATATAACTCAAACCATTTAAGAAACCCATTTCCTCGAGTTAGATATTTTTCTTGTGGCATGCTAGGACACATCTCACACACTTGCACCATTCACCGTAGTACACATTGGGTGTGGAGACCTAAGATGCATGATTCACAACGTACCATTCCTGCATTGCATTCTACTTTTCCTAAGAAGGATCCCAAACCTGTTTGGGTTCCTAAATCTGACTGTTATTGATTTTTGCAGGACTGCTCTCACCAAAGACCTTGTTGGAGCATAGGATAACTGGACATATGAAGGCTCGCAGCTCATTCATGCTCAAACCTGCTGCTTCAATAAATTCTTAAAATATGTTTTGTTTCATTGTGCTTTGTTTTGTTTTTATGTGTTTTGTTTTCACGTTGATCTTTAAAATTGGCCTTCCATATGTTGAATCTTTTCAAGATTTTAGATTTTGGAGTTTTGAATATTGCATTTAGCTTTTCTAAATTTAGGTAAATGGAGAAACACCGTGTATAGTTTCCCTCCTTCTGACCTTGTTTAGTGGTATAATTTTTCTTCTTTAAATAAAAGTCTAACTCATTTTAGCCAATGGTTTTTAAAACTAAGATTCTTTATATCTTGCTACAATATTCTATCTTATACATAATATCCAAAGCTCATCATATCTTTTGAGTTATTTAAAATCTAGCCATTGCTTTTATCACATGTTTTTTATTTTGTTTTTTGGCTTATTCTTCCCTATGTTAGAGAGAGAGCTCCTATTCTCTAATATTTGGAGGATATAGTCACAACTAAGCTTCTTTTAAGAGTTTGCAAAAGAGCGTTTAGCTT
>NW_021328704.1:0-270 GCF_001605985.2 Dendrobium catenatum | reverse complement strand
CACTTTGGGTTTTTATTTAGTAAAGAATAGTAATTAAGAAAATTTAAAATTAAGAATAAAAATAAACATTAGGTGAATATTTGAATGAATAAAGTTCTTTAATTAATAATTGGAAAGTCGTAATGATTAACTACGAAAAACTATATAGTCATTATTTTATTTTGAACTTAAATGCTATAGAGTTAAAAAAGTGACAAATGAATTGAAGTATGTGTAGTTTAGTTTGGAGAAAGGGAACATGTAGATTAAATTTATGAAGATCACTATAAA
>NW_021328703.1:0-2251 GCF_001605985.2 Dendrobium catenatum | reverse complement strand
GGCCGATACAAGTACCATCCAGGCCGATCGGTTAATTATGACTGCCTTAACTAAGAAATCTTGATTATATCTTCTGTTTTGAACTCGATCGTCCAGGACGATATAAATATCATCCGGGATGATGCGAGTAAAAACACAAGTTCTAAATCTCTCAAGTGTGTGTGTGTAGGGTTACTTAACATCAGTCACTTCAAGAAATTAAAATTGACTCAAGAAAGAAAAAAGAAAATTACAGATTGACTCAATCCAAATCTACTCAGTCTTGAGCTGATTCCGATTTTTGTCCGATCATTGAGTCCTAAAAAGTCAGTAGAAAAAGGTAGTTGAAGAAAAGCAAGAGTGTTTTCCAATCATCAAAACATAGTCCATGAAACTAAATTTGCAACAAAGCCTTGAGTATGTTGAGTGTGTGGGGTGGCAAATTCAATTCCTTGGCCGGTAGAATCATTTTGGTAAAATTGATTTTGCTTTCATAACCTACCTTTCATTCTACTCTCTCTTTGGTTCCAAAGGGTGTTTTTAATGAAGTAGAAAAGTTGTGTTGAAGCCTTATATGGAATAAAAAGGATGTAGGTGCTAGACTTCATTATGTGAGTTGGGATTTCATGTGTAGACCAAAAACATTTGGTGGCCAAGGTATTTGTTCTTGTTCAAAAAAAAAAGGTCCATTAAGGGCCAAATTGGCGTGGAGATATAGCTATAAGATTGATTCATTAATGCATAGTCTTGTATCAGAAATATGAATCAATCTTCAATGAAGATACTTCTCTCAAAGTAGGTTCCATGGCTTGGAAGTTAATCTGCAATGGAAGAGAGTTTGTTAAACCCATCTTAAAATGGATAATTTTAAATGGTAAATCTATTAATGTCTTCAAAGATACTTGGTTATTGGATAAAAGCATTGCTAAGTGGCAGACCTTTGTCAATCCATTGGAAGGTAGAAATCATACGGTTGACAGATTCATTTTCAAAGGATGCTGGGATGTAAGTAAGCTTGAAGATTGCTTTGGTGAAGAGCTTGTGAACCTGATTACTAGTATACAGATTTTGGTTGGTAGTTTAGAAGACCAACTGGATTTCATTCATAGGATTTCTGATAAGTTTATTTGAGCTCTAGGAACCAAGGCATTGGAAGAAGTCTATTCAGATTATTCTGGTTGGAATTGGCTTAAGAAGTCAAAAATCAATCCTAGAGTGGAATCTTTTTGTTGGAGGGTAGTTAACAAAGTAATTCCAACAAATCAATTCTTATGTTATAGAAGATTATAGGAAAATGATGGATGCCTGAGAGGTTGTGTGGTTGTTGAAGATATTAAACACATTGTTACCAGATGCAGAAAATTAAGAGACGTCATACAGTATTTAAACAAATGGGGTTTTGTTATTCCTAGTTTCAAATTTTTTGATTTATACTACAAATGGTTGGATATCCAAAATCATTGGATGGTCAATCTCTTTTATAGTATAAATTACTTATCATGGCCAGCTAGGAATGTGTTTGTTCATGACAGAAAAGCAACCAATCGGATGGTTATTACAACAAATGTTGTGAGTTATTCTGCTATTTATAAGTCTTTTAATTATTTTAACTCAGGTATTGGGGATGTTAATCAACCATTCAGGTTGTTGGATAATTATTGGCATCCTCCTCCACCTGATTGGATAAAGGTTGATATAGATGCTTCCCTATTAAACTCCAACAAGGCTGGCATTGGTGGAGTTTTTTTAGTCTACAAGGGGAGATTCTTGTTGGAATTCGGTCATGCTTGTGTTCATTGGGATATTGCTAAATTGGAGCTTCAAGCGATTTTATCAGTCAAAGATGTGGTGAAAGATTGGATGTTTGATTACAAAGTCTTAATCATTGAAGAAGATAAAAATGTCATCACTTTCATTCAATATATGGTGACAAAAGGAGGGAACGAGCTGGGTTATCTTTCATTTATTAATAATTTCATCTTTGTTATCTTTAGTTATGTTAATAGGGAAAGTAATAAGTTAGTAAATCTTTGAGCTAACTATGCTAGTTTTAGTTCATTTATTTGGTATGATGTAGTTATGAATAAGGTTCCTCCTTCTTTTATCAATTTGTTAAAGGAGGAATCGGATGCTTTTAGAATGTAATATGCTTTTATAGTTTTTAATGAAGCATTTTGCTTTTCTTTAAAAAAAACTAGAATCTAAGTTATATTTATTTCTAAATACTCTATAAATAACATAAATTATTGATGTAAATGATTTTGTATTTCAT
>NW_021328702.1:0-242 GCF_001605985.2 Dendrobium catenatum | reverse complement strand
AGGCAGCCGGCTGAAGGTATGAAGCAGAAGATATTATAATACTAAGTTACTTTTACTCCTCCTGGTTTCCCCCGCTTCTTCTTCTTCTTCTTCTTCCCTTTTTCCTTCTCTGCTTCTTCTTTTCTGCACTATCTTGCTCTATTTCTCTCTTATTGTTCTCTGCAGGTTTCGGTTCCACACCACATTGGTATCAGAGCTAGGTTGTGAGCATCAATGGCGGAAGGAAGCAAACGTCCATCGGC
>NW_021328701.1:0-219 GCF_001605985.2 Dendrobium catenatum | reverse complement strand
GAGTTTATGAGAGGGTTCACAAAGGCTGCTCCAAGCAAGGTTCCAAGACTTCATCTCCGTTCTTCATACTTTGTCCTTGGGAGGTTCTTGGGAGGTCTACTTTAGCAAAAAGTTTGGGTTCTCTACCTGCTTGGTGAGAAAGCAAAAGGAGTCGGTTCTCTGCCACACCGGGGTTGGTGAAAAGGAATCTGTTGTAAAGGCTTCTCCTCCTAGTTGTGG
>NW_021328700.1:0-326 GCF_001605985.2 Dendrobium catenatum | reverse complement strand
GCTGGCTTTTGGTGGTTTTTGGCTCTTTCACTCCTCTACATGGTCCATGCCTGAATTTGGAGTGGTTCGTAATCTGTGCCTTTGCTGAGCCTAACGACTGTTGTTCCTTGTTCTCCTTATTTGAGTTTTCCCTATGTAGCATTTTCTTTGTGTTTTGGCTAACCCAGGTTTGTGGCTTGTTGGCCTATGTTGTATCTTTTGTGTTCTTTTGGAATAAAATTTATTTATTTATAAAAATAAAAATAAAATAATAATAATAATAATTAAAGTGTTTTAGAGATGAGAAGGTTTAGGTGGATGAGTGGATTCACTTTTAGAGACGTGAT
>NW_021328699.1:0-227 GCF_001605985.2 Dendrobium catenatum | reverse complement strand
ATGTGGAATCAAATATGAGCCATTAGATCTTGATCTATTGGCTAGGGATTACTCTAGGAAGGTTCTAGAGAATATTCCCACGGTTAAATGAATTTGTATTAAAGGGTGCTTAGGTTTAAATGAGGTTTTGACCACATTTGACCACTCCAAAGCATGATTTGACTCTTTGACTGGTCCCCATGCCATGTGGCAGCTGAGGTGGCATGGAAAGGACCTTGGGAATTAAA
>NW_021328698.1:0-2642 GCF_001605985.2 Dendrobium catenatum | reverse complement strand
CTGGCACTCTGACCGTCTGTCATATCAGGGTCTGGCATATCCATACAGAAAATCCAGAAAACAAATCACAAAAACAACACAATAAAAATTCAGACAAATTAAAACTACCCCAGACAGACTCAGATCACTTACTATTGCTCTGTCTTACAATCCAACCAAATTCCAAAACCTTTGCTCTGATACCACCAAAAAGGCTTGTTACGACCCAACCCGACCGGGACAGGTCCCGCACGCATCGGGTCGTGAGGCCTGAACTTTCAGACTGACTGAACTGATTCCAGGATCTGGCTTTGGAATTTATTTCAGAACTTTCTTCCAAACATTACACACAGAAACAGACACACAGAGCTACTATACACATCAATAGACAGCGGAACAGATCATCTATCTTTTCCCTCAAAAGAATCATATACAAATACAGCTCATGGCCTTCAGACAGAAAGAAAGACCCAACAGAAAAGCCATGACTGTACAAAAATCAAAAGTGCAAAATACTTATAACAGATCAGACTCTGAACTTCTAGTCCTGGACTTCCTTCCCTTTCCCATAACCTAAAAACCACGCAGAAAACAAGGATGACCTACAACAGCTCAGCAAGACAACAAACCTTCAATCAAAATCCTCAGAGTCCACATCAAACACATCAGACAGAAATCGGAAAAGAAATCGGAACAGAATCGTATATCAAATCAGAACAGAATCAGAATAGTACAGATCAGATCAAATCAGAATAGAGCAGAAATACATCCCATCAGAACTGACAGAACGTACAAACATCAGAAATCAGATTAAATCATATCATCTTAGCATTCATATCAGAACAGACATAATCGTACGGAAATCAGAATCGGATCGTATTAGAATAGATCAGAATCGTGTCAGAATCAAATCAAAATCATACTCATACAGATCAGATCGAATTATATCATAAGGAAATCGAAAATCATATCAATTCAGAAATAGATCAAAAGACAGAACAGATTCCCTGACACTTACAGAATCTCAATGGATTCTGGCCCCTTATGCCTCCCTTCCCAGACACCGACAGAATCTCTTGAATTTTGGCCCCTTATGTCTCCCTTTGTGCTCACGGCACCAGAACAGATGTGCTTATAGCACCAGAACAGAATTTATCATCAGATTCGGAACTTGTATTCAGAAACAGATTTCAGAGCTCATTTCAGATTTTTCCTGACACAGATAGGATCTCACAGGATCCTGACCCCTTATAACTCCCTTTTTATAACACACAATCATATCAATTCATTTCAGAACAAATCCGGACAATTTCAGAATTCATAAGAAAATCCGGCAGCGTAACGACAGTATACAGAATTTACACAAAATTTTCTAAAAATCACAAATTACTAAATTATCACATAATGTTCACAACTACATTGCAAGACTTTTATTCTACTGCCACAACATTTTTAGACATCGTCAAAAATTACAGTCGAAAGAAAACACCGCGGAATCAAAAATATCCGGTCAAAATTCTTCAGAAAATAATCAAAATGTGCACACTCGGCACCTCAGAAACATACCAAAAGTTACGCGGTAAAAACTGAACCAATCGGAAAATACGGACGAAATTCGCTAACAAAAATGAAATCCAGACAGAAAAGTCATTCAAATTGCACCGTTCTGAAAATTGAGAAAGGCGGAATGTGCCTTACCTTGCGTACAGCACTTTCTCGAACAATCTCGTCGGACGAAAACGGCACGGCGTCGCCCGAAAATCAACTTTTCCAAATTTGCCCTCGACATTCTCTCTCCTCAAAACTCATTTTAGATATTTTATGATTTTCTCTCTCTTCAAAATGATAATGCACTGATCGGCCTGGCCGATCGCACGATCGTCCTGGACGATCTGAACAAATTCCACATCGTCCTGGGACAATTTCACAGGACGATAATTAATTTCCAGGATGATTCGCTCTCTGACTTTTGCCATATACTGATCGTTCCGGGATGATCCCAGATAGGCCCGGACGATCCCTACAGGAAATCATTCCTATAACTTCTGGACAGAATCTGGAACGGAATTTACACTAATCGTCCTGGGACGATCCAGATCGGCCCGGACGATCCTGGAGCAGATTTGATGTTACAATCTCCCCAACTTCAGAAAAATGTTGTCCTCGACATTGCCCGATCAAAACTCAGTCAAAATAAGTACGGGTACGACTTCCTCATGTCTGATTCTTTCTCCCAAGTCGCTTCTCGTGCAGTTCGATGCCTCCACTGCACCTTAACCATCAGAATCTCTTTACTTCTCAACTTACGTACATCGTAAGCTAGAATCAACTCGGGTTCTTCCTTATAGCTCAGATTCTCCTGAATCTCAACCTCATCAGCGGACACTTTCTTGCCAGAGTCAGACATCCACTTTCTTAAAGTAGATACGTGGAACACATTGTGCACATCGGACATCGGATCCGATAACAACAACCTATAAGCAGATTTTCCAATACTTTCAAGAATTTCAAAAGGTCCAATATACCTTGGACTAAGCTTACTCACTCTGCCAAATCTGCTCACACCCTTCATCGGACTGACTTTGACATACACAAAGTCACCAACTTGAAATTCAACGAACCTGTACTTCTGATTGTAATATTTCTGCTGTCTATCTTGTGCA
>NW_021328697.1:0-206 GCF_001605985.2 Dendrobium catenatum | reverse complement strand
ACCAATTCTTTGTCTCAGAGGAGTAGAGATAGAAAACGAGGGGCCTAGTCCTATTATTCCCCTGCTCGACAAATAAGGGGTTTGGGTGCTCGTTGATGCAGACAACAAGAACTTTGAAGTTAGAGTTGTCTTGTGTAAGGATGGCAGCAGTGATAAAGGTGAGGAGGTGGGGGAAGGAGAAGGAAATGTGGCTTCGGTTGATGAGG
>NW_021328696.1:0-210 GCF_001605985.2 Dendrobium catenatum | reverse complement strand
GTCCAATAAGGATCTTAGGTCCAGTAAACCTTTGGAAATTCTTCACATAGATCTTTTTGGACCAGTAGGAACTGTAAGTCTAGGAGGGAAGGTATACGGATTTGTTATAGTGGATGATTTCTCAAGATTCACCTGGGTTAGATTTCTTTTTCATAAAAGTGAATCATTTGAGGAATTCAGAAATTTTTTAACTTGGATTCAAAAAAAACT
>NW_021328695.1:0-527 GCF_001605985.2 Dendrobium catenatum | reverse complement strand
TATTTTAATTAAATAATAATTAAAATAATCAAATAATCAAAATTTAAAATTACTCAAAATATATAACATATTTTAAAGTAATTTTATTTTTAAATTAAAGGCCTTAAAAAACTGAGCAATTTGATATATAATACTTAATTTTTTGAAGAGTATTTAATTTTTAATATTTTTTTAAAGTTTCTGTTATTTAAAATGAATTAAAAACTAAATTTCAATTTAAAAACTATTCTGGCGGCGCCGGCGGGACACGTGGACGTGCCTAGTCTAATGGATCCAAAACGCAGTGTCGGCCCTGCACGTGGCACGCTCCCATCAGCGGATCCAAACCTCGTGATAATGATTGCCGGCGGCGCGATGATTGTGCCGCCAGCAATCATTGGGCATTCAATGCCGCAGGAACGCGATTTACTTAACCGAGTCAGCATAGCTTCTCGATCATTGGATCTCTGCCTTTTAAAATGAACAACTCTAATCAGAGAAGCGAACTGCAGAGGGTTGATTCATTACTAAAAAAGATTAATCAAGAC
>NW_021328694.1:0-321 GCF_001605985.2 Dendrobium catenatum | reverse complement strand
TCCAAGATCAAAATCTTCAAGGGGTTAGGTCCAATGGTATAGGCTGTAAATATTTGAAAGTTTTACAGCCTTTGGATTTTAATTCAGGTTCTGGGGTTAGAGACCTCAGAATGGTCCCAAAATTGTAGGATAGCCTCTAGAGACATGTCTTATCACTTTGTAAGTGATAGACCCTGATTTAGAGGCCAATTGACTAGGTTTTGAAGTATTTGAAAAATCTTTGAAAAGGGTCTTTAGGCCAAGGCCTTAAAATTTAGGATTTGAGTTTGGGTTACTGGATTTTCAATGGATTTCAAATTTAAATGATTGGAGTATCCAAAT
>NW_021328693.1:0-241 GCF_001605985.2 Dendrobium catenatum | reverse complement strand
ACAATTAAATCTACTAATTTAGTATTTTTTTACTAATTTAATATTTTTAATTTTAACAATATACATCAGACATATCTCTAACTTTTATTTTTAGTAATACACAGTGCCCCCATGCTGCATCCGCCCCTGCAAGCATCCCTTCGCTTCAATGGAGTGGTAGAATAGAAGGAAAATGGAATTTAAGGTGGTATATTAGTAAATATAAAAGTTTAGGTGTTACATATGTATTTTGAATAGTTTT
>NW_021328692.1:0-450 GCF_001605985.2 Dendrobium catenatum | reverse complement strand
TTGAGTTAATCCTTGTAATGGTGTATGCTAGATTGGTGACCGTGCACACACACAAAGGGAGAAAAAAATGTTTTTAAATATTTTAATTTTTTATGTACATCATACTATACGATCTGTATCGTATTGTAAGATTTAGTGTAACAAAAATTAATTAAAATATTTTATTTTCCTATTTTTAAAATATAACTAATCGTACTGTACAAACACCACATCATACTGTATGATATGTTATAATTAGAAAGCCCGTCGTCCATTAAATTAGGCAATAATTTGAATTTAAAAAGTTGTTCTAATTGCACTGTTTGAACATTATCGTACTGTACGATGTTTAAAATATTGCCTAATTTAATCCTGTGATTATTCAATCAAAATGGCTTAATTTTATTATTTTGATCGTACTGCACGATCAATAGAGATAATATTGGCAAACTGCTCGTTTATTTAACTGTT
>NW_021328691.1:0-287 GCF_001605985.2 Dendrobium catenatum | reverse complement strand
ATCAAAGCACGGTACTGAAATAATATGCATGTCAATCTGTCAAATCATTGCAGTCACTTACATATGATCATTGAGTCAATGCAGAATCATAAATCTTGCAGAAACAGTAATCAGTACAATAACATAAATTAATACAGAAACGTGTGAAGCTAGCACTAACAGTGGAAGAATCAATAAACGGTATAAAAGTTCGTAAAGCTCAGTGAATCATTACGTCCGTCAAATCTCTACAGTTGTAGCCTTATCTATTACACCAGTCAATTCAGTAGACAAATCATCATATCTAA
>NW_021328690.1:0-227 GCF_001605985.2 Dendrobium catenatum | reverse complement strand
TTAAAATATTTAAATATATTATTAGTTGAATCGGTCGGTTCTTAAGAAACGGGACCGGTTCAACGGTATGTCGGTTGAACCGCTAGTTCAAACCGGTTTTGACCGGTTCATTGCTAGATCAGTTCTTCAAGAGGATCGAATCGGTCGTAAATAAAACCGGTTCATGGTTGAACCAGCTGGTTCGGTCTGGTTTTCAAAACAATGGTAAAAATAGCAAAATAGATGGA
>NW_021328689.1:0-227 GCF_001605985.2 Dendrobium catenatum | reverse complement strand
ATGATTTTCTAGGACAACCAACTCTAGATCTAGGTTTGGCCGGTGTTTACTTTACTGCTGTGTGCCAGATTTTTCGTGTTTTTTACTGCATATTGTGGATGAAATTGCTTTGTTTTGTCTGCTGACTGTTTTACTGCACTCTGTAGATGGTTGATGTGTTTGGAGATTAGATTACCCTTAGGTTAGGTACGATCTGGATGTTCACAAAGTTTTCTGTAGGTGGCCAC
>NW_021328688.1:0-879 GCF_001605985.2 Dendrobium catenatum | reverse complement strand
AAGTAATAAAATTTACTTAAATTCATAGTTCTGTTCGCAATAAAAATTTAGGAAAAATATTAACGCATTTCACTCAAATCATTCCTATTTATTACCCAAAAAATGAACAATATAACTGATATATCATATATATGTGCCAGTTAAGATTAACTCATTGATAATTTGAAGAGAATGAAAATTAACGGTTGAGATTTTATTATAAAATTTAATCATCAAATAAAAATTAGAAAAAAAGAGATAGGATGTTGATCACTTTATAAATAAACAAGATAAAATGTTATATTATATACATTATTAAGCTTACCCTCGTCAAATTGGACTGTTTGTTCTAAATGTGATGAGCAATAATAATAAATAGTAAACATATATTAGTTTTAGGGCTACACATTATCAAAGCCATTGATGATAATGCAAAAAATGGAAAAAATGGAGAAAAGATGGGGGCTTTGCTTGCAAAGAGCAAAGGTGAAGGCCTATGATTTCTCATTTTCCAAACAAGAAACTAATATTTCATTAAGAAAAAAGATTAAAAAAAGGAAGGAAGATTAGGGACGCCTTTTCTTATTGCTTCTCAAAACAAGTTTTAGTACAAAATTTTTCTTTGTACTAAAAAGTTGATTTAAGAAGCAACAAAAAAGCTATCCAAACGAATCCTTCCTAAAATTCACTTCATCCCTATTGTCTGCAGCATGGCTGGTTGATCCATGCTTGGATGTATCCTTTTTGGAAGATCCTTAATCATATCTTTTATAATGTCAATTGCTTTATTATCTTTTTGCAGTTTTTTGTCTATTTTTTTATTGTGCAGGTCCATCTTTGACAGTTTGATTGCAAGATCTTTGTGGATACCTGCTGGTTTGTTTTTTTACTTACTCCCTT
>NW_021328687.1:0-498 GCF_001605985.2 Dendrobium catenatum | reverse complement strand
AAAAAGGAAAGAAATCAAAGAGCAAAAAAGAAAAAGCAACTAAAAGAAAAATAACAAAAACAAAAAATAGATGATCAAGTTTATGCTGTTATGTCAATCACACCCAATCTGGTCCTTAATGAGCTGAAAGTGTCGAAGACCAGTGGTTTAGTAAAGATGTCAGCCAGTTGATTTTCAGCAGTCACATGGTATAACTCAATATCTCCCTTAGTCACATGGTCTCTAATGAGGTGATGCTTAATGTCAATGTGCTTAGTCCTTGAATGTTGGATAGGATTCTTAGAGATGATTATGGCACTAGTGTTGTCAAAAAAGATTGAGATGGTGCCTACAGGTAATCTTATATCCAATACCTGTTGTTTCAACCAAAGGACTTGGGCCACACAACTTCCAAGAGCAATGTACTCAGCTTTAGCAGTGGAATGTGCAATAGAATTTTTCTTCATACTAGACTATGAGATCAAAGATTGTCTTATGAATTGACAAGTTCCTGAAGTA
>NW_021328686.1:0-261 GCF_001605985.2 Dendrobium catenatum | reverse complement strand
GATTGGCGTATATAAGAAGGTTTATTTCTAATCTTTCTGAAAGATGTCAACCCTTTTCTATCCTTGCGAAAAAAGATGCTAAGTTTGTATGGGACGAGAAGTGTTAAAATGCTTTCGATGATATTAAGCAGTACCTTTCCAACCCGCCAGTTTTGGTAGCCCCAATTCCGGGAAAGCCGTTAATTCTCTATACCACAGCCTTAGATGAGTCTTTAGGTTCCCTATTGGCTCAAGTCAACGACGAAGGGAAAGAGAATGCTC
>NW_021328685.1:0-665 GCF_001605985.2 Dendrobium catenatum | reverse complement strand
AAGAGTGCCTTTTTAAATGGGGTAATAAAAGAGGATGTATTTATAGAACAACCCCCAGGTTTTGAGAGTTCCCAATTTCCAAATCCTATTTTGAAATTAAAAAAGGCCTTACATGGATTAAAGCAGGCACCTAGAGCTTGGTATGAGAGGCTTAACACTTTTTTACTAGAGAGGGAGTTTGTTAAGGGGAGCGTATATACCACCCTTTTTCTGAGGAAAGTAGGAGATAATTTACTCATTATTTATATATATGTCGATGATATACTTTTTGGATCTTCTGATAAGAGGCTATTTGATGATTTTTCTAAAACAATGAGTAGAGAGTTTGAGATGAGTATGATGGGAGAGTTGTCCTACTTTTTGGGGTTTAGCATATGACAATTAGATGGTAGAACCTTTCTAAATCAATCTAAATACATAAATAATATCTTGAAAAAGTATGAAATGGATAAAGCCAAGACAATTAATTCTCCCATGACCTTCAATGTTCAGTTGGATAAGGACCCAAATGGAATGTTTGTTGATCAAAAGAAGCATAGAGGGAAGATTGGATCTTTACTTTACTTGACTGCTAGCCGACCAGACATAATGTTTAGTGTTTGTCTCTGTGCAAGATTTCAAGCCGATCCTAAGGAATTCCACCTGACTGCAGTTAAGAGAATTCT
>NW_021328684.1:0-319 GCF_001605985.2 Dendrobium catenatum | reverse complement strand
CTGCACGCCTCTTTGAGGAGAAGTGTCGGTGCATCATAAATCAATATCTTTTTAGCTGTCTTAAAGATGATAAAATGATTGTTACATATAAATATCATGAGAATGATTGTGTTTAAAACAACCACAAGTCGAGGCGGAAGTCATGCGTATCAGGGCTTACGCCTCGAACCATCCAGCGAAGCCTACGATTTTTTCACACAAGGCGTACGCATTAGAGCGTAACGCCTCGAGGCAGAAATTTTTTCTTCGGTGCATATGTAAATACGACGCAGCTGATTCGTGTATTTTTTTATGCTATTATTGTTTCATTCTAGAGCTA
>NW_021328683.1:0-234 GCF_001605985.2 Dendrobium catenatum | reverse complement strand
AACTTGCAATTAAATTAAATGCGGAAGAAAAATAAGACAGAACACACCAGATTTATAGTGATTCGGTCAAACCTTGACCTACGTCCACTCTCCAAAGGCACCCTCCGAGTATTGCACTAATACCAAAGTGACTCTTCTTTTCCCTCCACAGCAAGGCGGAGAAGCCTTTACAAAATCACTTCCTCCTTCCCCGGTGCGGTGGAGGAGCCGGGTCCTTTGACACCAAAGAGATCT
>NW_021328682.1:0-386 GCF_001605985.2 Dendrobium catenatum | reverse complement strand
AGGCTCCAGCTCTCCAAAATCCCTCTCCATCTTCTCTAGCCATTTCTATGGCATTTCCAAGCATTCTCCCATCATTTATAGGTCTCAAATCACTATTTTAGTAGGGAGAGAGCATTCTAGTGAGAGAAAGAGAGCTTTGTCCATCAACTTCAAATGCAGCCATCAAAAGCTTCTAGGGCCTTCAACAAACTTATAGAGGACTTCACCAGGAGCTAAAGGAATCTAAAATCTAAACAATCCAATGGTTGGATTGTAACTTATTATCATTTTAAGTTTAAATTTCAATTTGAAACTACTCAAAATTTTCATTTTATGGAGCCTCCAAACTCCAGGCAATGAAAGTTCATGCTCCCATGAGCTTATATTTCAAATTTTGTTAAATTTTG
>NW_021328681.1:0-328 GCF_001605985.2 Dendrobium catenatum | reverse complement strand
GAAGGTGGGCGTGGAAGTGGAGCAGTAGCAATAGTAAAAGAAATGATGAAATTGTTGTTTACCGGATGAAGGCGAAAGAAATGAAAGGGAAATATCTAGCTGTTATGTTCAACTGGGTAGTTATGGGAGGAGTTTTTGTACATATATGTAGTTGTAACTTTCTTAATAATATCTACTAAATGAACTATTTTTAGCCTAATTAGAGTAATGGAGGATTCATATAATCCTATTAAAGGGATGTTTGATTGCAAGAATTTAAATTTTAAGAAAACATTAAATATATTATATTATATTTACAAGCAGAGGTCACTAGAGTTTTAGTCACAGT
>NW_021328680.1:0-465 GCF_001605985.2 Dendrobium catenatum | reverse complement strand
AGTTCCACTATTTCATTCATAAAAGGATCATCAATGTATACATCAGTTTCATCATTTTTGCTAGAGGAAGGAATAAACTTAGCAGTTTTACAATCATCGCTCAAAGCTGGTGAAACTTTAACTGCCAACCCGACTATACTATCTTGCGATAGTGGGGTTAAAGCTAAAGTTTTCACATATCCTTTAAGTCTTTCTGAGGTCTGAATCATCCTCTATATTTGCCTGAATTTTATCTTCATCACTGTCATTTTCCAAAGAGATCTTAAATTTGGGCTTTTTGTTACCATTTTCATCCTTTGGTACACATGATTCATCCTCTGAACCATATTCTAAATCGATGTGTATCGCAGGATTTTGCTTTTGTATGTTTTCATGCATTGCACTTTCATGATTTTGCCATCCTCTGCCTCTACCTCGCCCTTGTTGGGATATCCTACCACCTCTTTGTGAGGGAGGAGCAGGATG
>NW_021328679.1:0-258 GCF_001605985.2 Dendrobium catenatum | reverse complement strand
ATGATTTGGCTCGCCGAGGGTACTTACATGGTTACTATTAGTAGTGCGGGGAGGAGCTATTTTAGATCAGGACCGTCCGGTGTAAAAACTGACGGTTGTGACAATTGAAGGAGTTCGATCGTTTGTTGGAAGCTGCTGAAAGCGATAATTTTGTTGGGATTTGCTAATTACGTACGTTTCTTCAAATTATTTATAAATTTAACTTTTTTAAAAAAAATATTTGTAATTATATTATTAAAAATTTGATGAAAATGACAA
>NW_021328678.1:0-689 GCF_001605985.2 Dendrobium catenatum | reverse complement strand
AGGAAGAGCAATTTCTGATCATGTTCTCCTGGCTCAAAAATTTCTTCATAAATTTAGATTTTCCAAATCTAAAAGAGGTATGGTGGCTGCAAAACTAGATATGGAACAAGCATACGATAGTATGGCTTGGGATACTCTCAAACAGATATTGGAATTATTTGGATTTTCCATTAAATTCTCTAACTTGGTAATGTATTGTGTCACTAATCCTATCTTCATGATTCAAGTGAATGGTCTTATCTTGGATAAAATTGTTGGGAAAAGTGGCTTTAGACAAGGATGCCCGTTATCCCCATATCTATTCATTCTATGCTCTCAATTACTTTCCAATACCTTTAAATTCAAAGAAGATAATTTGGGTTTAAAGATTGCTCCCTTGGCTCCAAGAATTTCTCACTTACTGTAAGCTGATGACATCTTAATTTTCTCAAACACTAAAGAAGACAATATCATGAAGATTAAGAAGATAATGGAGAACTATTGTTGCTGGACAGGGGAAATCATCAACAGCAACAAATCTTCATTGATTTTCAGCAGGAATACTTGCAGAAGGAGGAAGAAAAGAATTTCTATGCTTTTGGGAATCAAAGAAATAAAGGATTTATATTATCTAGGGATCAAATTAACACAAAGGAGGCGGTCAGCTATAGATTTTTTGCATATCCTGGAGAAAGCAACAAACAAATTGA
>NW_021328677.1:0-1247 GCF_001605985.2 Dendrobium catenatum | reverse complement strand
TTACTCAACTAAGGTCTCTTCAAGGTAGACTGGCGTACATAAGAAGATTCATTTCTAATCTTTCCGGAATATGTCAACCATTCTCGGTCCTTGCTAAAAAGGATGCCAAATTCATTTGGGACGAGAAATGTCAATCCGCCTTTGAAAACATCAAACAATACCTGACAAATCCACTAGTCTTGACAGCCCCTATTCCGGGGAGACCTTTAATCCTTTACACTGTGGCCCTTGACGAGTCTCTCGAGGCCCTCCTTGCTCAAGTTAATGACGAAGGGAAAGAGAAAGCTCTCTATTACCTAAGTCGGAGACTCCTACAAATGGAAATTCGGTGTCCAACGATTGAGAAACATTATCTTGTCTTAGTCTTTGCAGCTCAAAAACTAAGACATTACATACTTTCTCATCAAATCAACTTAATTTCTAATTTCAACCCCTTGCAATGTCTTATGACCAGGCCTACGTTGTCAGGATGTTTGGCTCGTTGATCTATGATATTGCTCCAATTTGAAATCACTTTCATTCCCCTGCGTGCTGTGAAAGGGCAGGTCATCGCCGACTTCCTTGAGGCACACCCACTGCCGGTGGAATCTCCTCTAAATGATTATTTACCTGATGAGCAAATCATGAGTTTTGAGGAAGCCACAACTCAAACCTGGGAAATGAATATTGATGGTGCTGCGTCCTCTCAACGGGGCAAAACACCTGAATCTACTATTCCCGAGAAAGTTGGATTTGGCCTGGTATTCATAACACCAGATAAGGGAATGATGCACTTTTCTTATCATTTATCAGAACCTTATACGAATAACGAGGCTGAGTACGAAGCTCTGATAACTGGCCTGGAACTTGCAATTTTAATGGAGATTAAAAAGATTAAAATCTTTGGTGACTCTCAACTGGTGATCAACCAGATTGCTGGGACCTATAAGGTTTTGAATCCTAAACTCCTGAAGTACCACCAGTACACATGTCACTTGCTCGAGCAAATTCCAATTATAACTATGTATAGGATTCCCCGTGGAAGCAATTCTTCGGCGGATGCCCTCGCAAAGCTTGCAAAGGAATTTGCCTGCCCAGAAGAAGACTCCATCCCTATAGAGGTACAGGGTCGTCAAGTCCTGTCTCCTATAGATTTGGAGTACATCAACAAACAAATTTTCCAAGTCTTTTTCACCTCTTTAGCAGTCGATGAAGAAGCAGATTGGAGACAACCGATAATTAAATACCTTCAAGAAGGCAAGCTCCCT
>NW_021328676.1:0-452 GCF_001605985.2 Dendrobium catenatum | reverse complement strand
TAGACCCTTCCTCAAAAACAGATTTGACTTCAGTGGGGGGCTCAATAACTGGCTCAGACTGTTTTTGGTCATAACTAACTACTGGCAAGGTAGGTGCAGATCCCACAATCAACTCAACCATTAGGGGAACTTCCTTACTGACATCCAAACTAACAATCTGGTGTCCTTACATGGAGAGCTCAAGGGTACTGAATCCCATCCCAAAGATGATAGTGCTCCCTTGATCATTAACAGTTGAGTACAACTCTCGGTCGAAAGAGAAAATCAATTGGCCAGCCATTTGGGATTTTCTGAAAGTTAAAGAGAGAATTGGAATTAGATTTTCTTTAAAAGGGAGGCAAAAGAAAAAAAATTTGAAAATTAAGTCTTGTAAGATAATCTCAACCCTCCAACACATGTCGAGCAGTGAAAAATAAAAGTTCGTTAGGGATGTTAAGCCCTATATGAACTGG
>NW_021328675.1:0-258 GCF_001605985.2 Dendrobium catenatum | reverse complement strand
CAGAGCCTTATTCATAAAAACAAGTTTTTGAAAACTTTTGAATTTTGATCCATGGCTAATTTTGGGAATTGTAATGTTGCGGAAGGTTATTCAATCACGAGACCACCTTTATTTGAGAATATTACTTTTGATTTTTGGAAAACTCGCATGTCTACATTTTTGCAATCGATAGATTTTCGTATGTGGCATATGATTTTAACTGGTTATTCAACACCGTTACTTATTGTTAATGGAGTTAAAATTGATATTCCTTTTAAT
>NW_021328674.1:0-874 GCF_001605985.2 Dendrobium catenatum | reverse complement strand
CCTAAAAACCCTTATAATAAAGACTAAAAAATAGATAAAAATGAATAAATTATCTTAAAAATCATATAATAAATAATTTTGTAAGTATTTATTGGTGTTTTCTAGAATTTGCCTCAACCCTTCACTACAAGAAAATGGATCAATATCAACGAAAAATAAAGATAAAAAAGAAAATGATCGCTAAAGATGATGATTAATCATTCAATTTCTACAAAATGTAAGTTGAAGTTTCCTTGAATTTTTCTCGACCCCTATTTGTTTATATCCTTAATCGTCATACACTTTGTAGATATGTCGGGGGTACAAGGGGGCAGCACCTCCTAGTGGAGTTCGATCTCCCCGATCAGGTCGCATCGTCAAGAGGTAACGCCCTTGCGGGGGTTTCTGAGGCAGCGCCCCCGAAACAAATTTTGGTCATAAGGATATTTTTGTAATTCAAATTAATAAATAAAATGATGAATTCTCTTTACTATTTCTCTTTTTATTTAGTTAATCATTCCATAACAATAACACTTCTACACAATGTGTTTAATTATGTTGGGGCAATTGCCTAAAAACCATAGTATTTTAAAACTTTTTGGGGGGTGTGGGATTGGGGAAATTGCTTAAAAACCCTTATAATAAAGACTAAAAAATAGATACAAAAGAACAAATTATCTAAAAAATCATATAATAAATAATTTTTTAGGGGAGGCAATTGTTTGAACATAAGGGGGATCCAGCCCTACTTATATAAATCCATTGAATTCTATAACAGCAGGTTTCAAATGACCTACTAGGCATGTGATTGCTCATTTTTTTCCTTTATATATATTTTCAAGAAATAGTAGAGCCCCTGTTGTTGACCTCATTTTTGGTATGAGGTCACTAAGAC
>NW_021328673.1:0-355 GCF_001605985.2 Dendrobium catenatum | reverse complement strand
TCATAAATAACTTGATATGGCATCATGTCCGGAATCTGATTTTATTTGTATCAATGAGAAATGATAAAGTTGCAAATCACAATTATGTATTACATCATCTGATTCCGGAGCTTGTTTTTATTTGAGTAATTTATCATGAAATATCATTGTTGTCATGTTTGTTTGCTTGTTTTTTTTTTTCCAAATCTTATGATTCTCTTTAACTTGAAATTCTTTGTTAAGACGATATAAATGTCGTAATTTTCTTAAAAAAATAATAATAACAAATTTTTTTCTTGGACAGTTTTCTTATTAACTTTTTAGAACAGCTTTTTTATTGACCTCTTAGATTTTATTTGAGATAATTTTTTTATTT
>NW_021328672.1:0-551 GCF_001605985.2 Dendrobium catenatum | reverse complement strand
GAGATGGCTTCGGTCACCTGACCCAATAATTTGCCTCTAGGATGAGGAAGATTATTACGTGCGGTCCGGATGTACCGGACCTCGGGGACCTCGGGTGATGTGGCGCTTACAGATTCCCCTCCAAACGCCTCCAAACGAATCCAGACGCGCACTTAATAATTTTCCCTAGGGTGAGTGCTGAGCACCAACCACGAGGCCACAAGACGAAGGAGCCTTGGGTTTTTTCCATTGTGGATTTTTATAATTGCTTTTGTGCTAGGAATAAATGTCCTTATGACAGTTTTTATTGTTTTTGCCAATTTTGTCTTAAAAAGCTGCTTTTCTAAACTATAATTGAAAATGCGATTAAGAACTTGCTTTAGCAGAAAATCATAAGTCTCCCAAACGAAACCTTAAATGCTTTGGATTGTGCTTTAGCATTGTAATGATTTGAAGGTTAAAGATTCATGGCGTATGAGTTGAAGAGGACCATGAATTAATGTGGTCCTGTTTGACTATTGTGAAGTTCCTGCAGTACATATTTTCTTACTTTTGCTTTATTATGAAATAGG
>NW_021328671.1:0-238 GCF_001605985.2 Dendrobium catenatum | reverse complement strand
ATAAAAAGAAAAGAGGGCAGAGGCCGGGGTCGAATTTTTGTCGCCCACAGATTTCTGGCCACTCCACTGGGGATTGGCTTTTCTTTTCATCTTTGACTAGTCGTCTCAGAGCTATAGTAGTAGTAAAAATCAATTTGAGCTTAAAACGCATAACTCTTTCAAAATGATCATTCAAAGAATTAAATATTTGAATTTTCTAAAGAATGATCGTTCAAAATATTTCACTGAGATAACATAT
>NW_021328670.1:0-208 GCF_001605985.2 Dendrobium catenatum | reverse complement strand
AGGGCGTTAATCACCACAAGCTCGTCTAATTCTATGAAAAGAAAGAATGTTAACTTAAAGGAAAAGAAAATTGGATTAAATAGGATGGTGTCATGAAAGACGTGTTCCACCACTAGTTTGTCTAATCATAAGAAAAGGAAGAATACTAACCTAAAGGATAAAAAATGAATTAAATTAGGATGGTGCCACAAAAGGTTTTATCCACCCC
>NW_021328669.1:0-566 GCF_001605985.2 Dendrobium catenatum | reverse complement strand
AGAAAACTATTGTAGAGTGTGGATGAGTTTTTTTTAAGCATTTTGATGGTTAATTTTAATTTTAAATATTTCAGGTTTCGATATTTTCTTGAAGTTTTTAATTTTCATGGACATTTGGGAGACATTTACTTGAATGTTTGTGGTCCCCTCCCGAAGATAAACATTCACCACATCCATCATCAGGATAATTTTTGGGCATTTTTATTTCATTGATTGAATCTTGTTAACTTTGTCTACTTGCCGATAGAGGATCGGGTTTGTTGTCGGATGTATTCTTTTATTAATAGATTTTCCTGGTTATAAACCTTGTCATATGTTGAACCTTGTCAACTCTGTCGAAATTGCTGACATATGATTAGGTTTGTTGCCGGCTTTGTGCATTTATTAGTGGATTTTTTTGTTATAAATCTTGAATGCCTAATATGAATGTGTAAAATTAATATCTTGGTCGGCGCCATGACCTTATATTTGTTTGATAGTTCGAACCATGTCGACTCCTATCTACCCACATAGACGGATCGGGTTCGAGCTTAAGTTCCTTTCTTGATCCACGCAGCATCCTCAAA
>NW_021328668.1:0-315 GCF_001605985.2 Dendrobium catenatum | reverse complement strand
AAGCTAAGTTATAAGCCCTACCTTCTAAATAAAAACAACCCTACCACTCTACATTTGCATTGAGACCAAACAACATGGTTTTAAAAGCGATTAGGGGGAGTTTAGTTGGTAGTCCCTTCCAGGCGGGACAATAAATCCAAAGGTCGGGCGGGTTATGTCTCTTGTGAGGTGTAGCTTGTAAGTCCCTCTTTGCACTTGTTAGATCTAGGTTCGAGGCACTACTTGCCGGTAGTCCTCACCTTAGTCTTAGGGTCTGAGGCACGGGTTTGATTCCAAATCACCCTATAAGCCCTCATCCTTCGGGCAATCCCTCCA
>NW_021328667.1:0-635 GCF_001605985.2 Dendrobium catenatum | reverse complement strand
ATTCCATTTCCATTCTCCTGCTCCTTAATTTCGAGCTAATAGGACCCAAGTCCTTCAATTGTTTAGATTTCTTCTTCTTCACAATAAATCAAACATCTTCATTTGACTGAAGAAAAGAATTTGAAATGCAACTGGGATCAGAAACATTCTTATATTGAGGCTCTTCCTGCACTTGATCTTCAATCAGATTTTCTTGATAAATCTCTCCTTCTTCAATTTGATTACTCAATAGACTGAATCTGTTGATACAAGATTGATTAATTTTCTGGACTGCAGTTTTTGGAATCCATTGCTTTCTTAAGAAGATTTTCAGCAATCCCTTCTTCCACTTTGTTATCAGCATTTGGCTCTTTAATATCTACAGAATTTACTTCCAAGATCTTCTTATTTGTTTCATTATCAGCTTTCCCAGGAACATTATTAACCTCCTTTATCTTCAACAGATTTTTATTAACTTTTTGAAGAGGTCGGTGAAGAACTTGATTCTGATATTGCTGGATTGCTTTTTTTCTTCCTCTATTAACAACAAGCCAAGGCCCATAACCTGTCTCTTCTATGTCTTTAGCAGCTTTATTGATCTCTGAAACAGAACTATTCACTTCTATGTCTTTATTACTTGAGAATTCTTTACAGGC
>NW_021328666.1:0-635 GCF_001605985.2 Dendrobium catenatum | reverse complement strand
AGAACATCGTACACCAATACAAATATATCAAATGCTTATAGAATTACAACTTTGAGTATACAACTAAATACACACCATTCCCCTTTTAACATTAAAAAATGTGTGTGAATGAACTTGCATAAAAATAAGAATAACAAACACGCAAAATAGGATTAGTAATCAAATAGTCCATGGTCCGATTGTGGTGGTGGATTGTGAAAATAGTTCTGGAAAAAAGGTGAATCACTGCTAAAATATAGATAGATCCTCATAATATTGACAGTATAGATGCTCACATTAGGTATTCTTTAGTCGGATATTTTTATGAACTTTATATTGTGGTTGTTCAAAGTTCTTAGTCCACTTATCCCAGGTTTTCCTTCTATTTTCCTCATTTCCACGTGCCCTTTGGGCTACTTTGCTCCTCTTGCAATATATAATATTGAATGAATGAAATTTAAAGGGAGAGGGTAGATAGTCAGGTGGTGGAGGATAGGTTAAGTGTTAGTTTGAACAAATTTTTGTTTTAAGTTATAGTATTTTACATGAAAATAGCCATACATTATCATTTTGTGGAAGAAATTTTGATAATGAAGATAAAATTAAGCTATAATTGAAGTAGTGATGCAGAGCCACACCTTAGAGAGCTACAGTGG
>NW_021328665.1:0-313 GCF_001605985.2 Dendrobium catenatum | reverse complement strand
GTTAGCATCATTAAAGAGAAAAAAGGCATGAAAATGAGTTGATTGTTCTTAATTGTAGAGCTGACTTCCTTTTTTTAATCGAAGTATGTTTTCATAAATGGTAAGAATGACATTGCATCAAGAAATTCTGTGTATTCACATATCCCAACTAATTCAGTGTATATACTCATCTCAAATAATTCAATACTCATACACTCTTTTTATACGAGTTGTGACTAGAATACCAGCTGAAGTAGTTTTAAACGATTTATTTCAAAATAGTTTATCCAAACTTTTCAATGATCTTGTTCTGAAATTTAAGTGTGTGAAACTA
>NW_021328664.1:0-207 GCF_001605985.2 Dendrobium catenatum | reverse complement strand
AATAATTGATATTATGAATATTATTTATGAAGGTCTTACTCGTGAGGAATATTATTACGTACATTATGGTGTTATTTAATTTGATGCATTTTAAATTAATATAGGGGCTATTAGCTAGGTGTCGGCCACACAATTGTGGCTCTCTAGCTGATCAATTGGGAATGACACTAGCTTAAGACTTTTTGGTTAAGAGGGTCGGAATTACTA
>NW_021328663.1:0-279 GCF_001605985.2 Dendrobium catenatum | reverse complement strand
AAACTTCTTTTGGAGCTGAAAAATAGTTCTACCTTTTTTTAGTTTATCATTTTATTTGTAATGATGTAATGATATGCAGTTTGGTATAACTTTGATATTAATACTTTTTTCCATTGATACGGCATCACAAAATTAGCTTAATCGGGCACAAATCTCGAGGCAAAAGCTAGTTGGAAACTTCAAAAATTAATTTCGGGAGCACCCAAACTCCGATTTCAGCAAGCTTACAGTCAAACTGAGCATCTCGGAAATACGAACCCAACGACACCAAGATCAATC
>NW_021328662.1:0-423 GCF_001605985.2 Dendrobium catenatum | reverse complement strand
AGGTTGCTCCAAGCAAGGTTTCAAGGTGTCTTCTCCAGTCTTCATCCTTCATCCTTGGGGGTTCAAGGGAGGTCTTCATTAGTAATTGGTCGAAGTTCTCTGCCTGCTTCAGGAGGAAGTAAAAGGAGTTAGGTTCTCTACGTCGTCGGGGTTAGCAGAAAGAAGTTTTTGTAAGAGCTTCTTCACCTTACTGTGGGAGCAAAAGGAGAGTCACGTTTGTAGTGCAATACCCGGAAGGCGCCTTTGGGGAGTTGACGTAGGTCGAGTTGACCAAACCACTATAAATTCTATGTGTTCTTTTCTTACTACGTTCCGCATTTATTTTTTTACACGTTGATTTCTTTGTGGTGATATTTATTTGATTTTTATTTGTGCTTTGCTTAAGAAAATTTTTAAAATACCAATTCACCCCCCTCTTGGTTA
>NW_021328661.1:2654-5345 GCF_001605985.2 Dendrobium catenatum | reverse complement strand
CAGGCGGATGCTATTATTTGAAAAATATTTTTTTTGAAAACTGTTATGAGTATTATAATTTTTTATTAAAGATCCAACATAGGCTTTCCTATAGCCGTCACACTAGCAGATTTGATGTAAAAATAGTTCCCCATCACATAAATTTCTGAAGAAAACAGAAAAAACATTACTCAACGGAAGTTTGATGAAGATTTGAAGAGCAAAATAGTGCAAAAACTGCCCTATGGATAGCCAACATTTAAGAAATCGGAGAAAAGAGAGATCCTAACTCTTTTGAAAGATAAATAAGGGGAGCGGTGATGCAGGACTATGTAAATGAAATGCACTTTAACTCATATGAATTTTGCACAACTTATGATTAGAATAATTATAGAACAAAACCACTAGCAAATTCAAACAACGAATCAAAACAATTAGTGGTTTTCCGCTTAGGCTAAATCACATGGTTGGAGCTTTGAAAATTTCCAAAATAAGTAGGAAAACAACACAACGAATAGTAGTAGCTTCAAAATAATCCCTAGTCTAACAATGAGAATTAGATAGCATAGAGGTACACTCAAATCCTACGTTTACTAAGCTTAAGCAAGAGCAATGCGAGGAGTCCGTCGTGACTGCAATCAAATCAAGAGGAGTTCGACTAAAATGAATAAGATGCAAGTAGGGAGAGAAACATTCGTCAAGGGATATTGGAGATCCTCAACTCAATGCCTTCGAAGTGTTCGTCAATAGCCTCTACCAAATAGATCAACATACGCTCCAAATAATTCTCGACGGTGAGATCAACCCTTGAATTCACGTCGAAGAAAGTAGATTGTAGGATGTCGACGAAGCCGTCTTCGTCCCAAGTTATGCCGTAATCAGTTTCCGGATCCGCCATTCATGGATGATTGAAAAAAATCTCTTTACCACTAGATACAACTCTCGAGTAGTAGCAAAGAGCGAACTCCAAATGTCCTTCACAAAAATCTGAAATTATTCTCTCAAAATCTGAAATATTTTCAGTTTTTCCTCAGAAATCTGAGAGGAATTTCAGTTCTCTATGTTTAGAGGAAAGGAACTTGAAGGAGAAAGAGTTATGGAATCAAGGACAATAGGGAATTAAAGGTAGAGAGGAGATATGAGAGAGAGAGGGGAGAGGCGGTTGGGAGAGAGGAGGCCGGTGGGATTGGGAGGGATCGGGGAATCTTATTTCCTAATTCCAATTTCTGGTTTTAGGAAATAATTTAGAGCTTGTGGATTTGGGAAAGTTTCGACCAAGAGAAAAATTAGGGAGTTTGAAATACTTCCTAAAGGAAGGATTTGATTTAGGAAATAATTAATTGAACATTGATGGACTAAGGGGAGGGGGCTGGTGGCATTGTGATGGGGTTAGGGAATTGATTGCCATGTGTACAAGCTTGCTTAAAATAACTTTAAACTTAGGAAATTCTTTAATTAACTCTATTTGAATTTTGAATTCAAATATTGTTAATTTTAGAAACTTTCCTAAAATAGATTGACTAATTTAGGAAAGATTTAAAATTCAAAATGTTGGAATTTGAATTTCAAATCAGCCCCAACTTTGTCAATCCAAATTCGGCAAGGGAAACAGGGGGAGTTGGCTGGACGAGAGGCCGAGGATGGTGAGGCTCGGCCAAGGGGCCGATCGGCCCAATGGTAGTGGAGCTAGTGGAGGATTCTTGGGTTGATTTAGGAAAAGCACTTGGGGAATTAGGAAGGGGGAAATTTCGGTGGATGGGAAGAGGTGGCCGGATGTGGTGGAGAGGGAAGAGAGGGGGACCAAGAGCCGCCAGAGGTGACTGTTGGGTACGATGGGTGGCCTCTCCTAGGCTCCACCAAGATCTCTAACTCTTTCTCTCAAACTCTTGCATGAGCTCTAAGAAAACAATTGTAATCAAAATTCTCATCATCATTCTAACCATGAAATAATAAGCAAAGGGCTATATATAGCCAAGTACAATGAACTCAAATAAATAAAAGACAAAATTGCCCTTTGGGCTCATACATGACACTTCCAACTAAAGGGGTACAAACGGAAAGACCAAAATAACACTAAACAAATAGAAAATACATAAATAATGAAATAACAAAAAGGACCCAGAAATACAAAGACTCGATCGTGCCCGTAGATTGTCGGCCACGACTCTGATAGACCTTCCATGAGCTGATGTCCCCATCAAGCGGTTCCAAAAGAACATTTTGATCCATCCCCCAATAGGAATTCCTGAGTATTATAAATATTTTTCCTTTTAAAAAAAATCTGACATCATTTTGTTAGCTACCACACTAATAGATTTAGCTTTGAAAACAGCTTCTGACCATATAAGTTTATGAAAAATAATAAAAAATAGTTGTTGACTTCAATTTGAAAAGCAAAATTGTGTGAAAGTTGCCCTAAAGATCCTAACATTTTTGAAGGAGATATAAAGGGAGCAATCTCTAAGGAACGTTTGGACACCTCCCCCAATAGGAATCCTGGAGGCCCAGTCTTAACGAAAAGGG
Source organism: Dendrobium catenatum (assembly GCF_001605985.2). Lineage (NCBI taxonomy): Eukaryota > Viridiplantae > Streptophyta > Magnoliopsida > Asparagales > Orchidaceae > Dendrobium > Dendrobium catenatum. The sequence continues at coordinate 2,843 of NW_021328661.1, read as the reverse complement.
AGTGTATTTAGGTCCATAGAGCAGCTGACCAGGATGCCAGCCAGTGGGGAGTGAATGTGGATAGCAACCTGATTAAGAATTTGCTGCCCATAAAGTTCATAAATGCTTCTTCCTTCAACCCAAGGGCCAAAAACAGAAAGTGTCTCCTCTCCTCTCTCTCTCTCTCTCTCTCTCTCTCTCTCTCTCTCT
>NW_021328661.1:0-2614 GCF_001605985.2 Dendrobium catenatum | reverse complement strand
AATGATAGGTGTCTACTAGAAGATACATCTTGGATGCTATCATCAAGTATGTAGACCCCCTCTAAGGGAGAACTCATTTTGTAACCATCTATACCTTGACACTACAACAAGAATTTTTAGCTATAGTGATATTTTCTTTAAGTAATGTGTCTTAATATAAAAAATATATATTTTTTAAAAATGCAACCAAAATTATAATTGGCAGTCTTATAGTTCAACATCATGTCTATGCGCCCAACAAAGTGTTTTGTTGGAGGGAAATTTAAATCATTAATTATTGATTTTGGAGGGAAGGGGTTAACCAATCAAGCTTTGTTTTGTGTGGTCGATAGGAAATGATGCACCAACACACCTCCTTAAGAGTGAGTGCAGTGTCGGACACGGACACGTGCCCCACATGGCTGTGATATGTGCCGGACATGGTCAAAATATGTCTTATTAAAATAATATTTAAATTTAAACGGATACGCATATCATAATTTTTTTTAAATTAAATTTATTTAAATTACAAATTTTTTACATTTTAATATTATTTTAATCAAATAAAACATGTTTAGGCAACCAGGTGAGATGTGTATCATGTATTCCCGTGCCCGTATGCTTTAGGGTTTCACTTTTCACCATTGTTCTCCCTCGTCTTCTTCGTTTATGCAAACAAGCGAGCCGACCGAATGGAGAGAGCGAAGATTTAAGCCTGGAACCTCCTCGTTCTCTCGTCTTCTTCGTCAGCTCTTCTTCTCTTCGACTCTTCGTCATTTTTGTGACGAGGCGAGGCCAATCGAGCAGTCGATTGCTTTATTGTTAGCCAATTACATTCGACTACAACCGATCTCCCATTATTCTCTTCACTCGTTCAATTTCTTACACATTCGTCTTCGCCATTTTTGTAGTCACCTAGGGCATCGAAGGGTTTCGACTCTTGTGTTTGCTCTGTTGATCCAGAGGAGGGAGATTGAGGAAGATACATTCGATTAGAGTATAGATTATTGACAACTTTATTTTCGCAAGCAAGTGAGCAAACTATTTGAATGTAAAATTGTATTACTTTTTTTATCATATCAAATAGCTTCTTAATATAAAGTACAAATGTTAGTTCTATGTGGAATCTGATTGTGTTGATCAATCGGGTTGCATTGTTGACTCTGACCTCAATTCTGTTGATCGAGCTCATCAGGGGGTCTCCCCTGCTTCAGCTTCGAGGGCCTTTACCTTGAGAAAAATTTTCCCGAACAATCGTACAATGTTGCGGCACTGCAGTTTTTGGTTGGAGACTGAGAGCGATGTGTTGAGATGTTGTAGGCTTCAATGCTATGGTGCTGCAAGTTGGGTTTGAGATGGAGAGTGGAGTGCCATTGCCCTCTAAATCCGGGCGCTGTGATTCATGTTGGAGATATTTCTTGCTCATATTTCATGTTTAACTTGAAGGTTGCGTCCCTTGGGTTGGTTTATAAGCATCTCTTTGTTAGTTATGTATAGAATGGTGTATGAAGCGTGAATAGAAATAAGGAGAGGGTGAGAGAGAAAGTGATATGTATAATTTCTTCCATTTTCATAGTGGATTTCTTGGTGTGGTGTGACTCAATGGTTTTTCCCGATTTTGAATTTTTCCATATTAAATCTTGGTGTTATTTCTTTTTTGTTGTATTTTCTCTTTTTTGTTTGTTTTGTTGCATGGTTTTATTCCCAACAACGGACCAAATGGGCAAGTTTGTAATTGAGACATTATAATATATATTATTGAAAGCTAGGAGCGGCGATCCTTATTGCTATGAATGGCCCTCCTTTCATTCGCTTCCTTTCATTTGCTTAAGTGTATTTTGGTCAGTTAGAATTATTTGACTAAGAATACGGGGCGACACTAAGGCTCTTAGAACCAAGACACCGAAGAGTAGACTGTGCCAAGGCATAGGGCCTAATTACAATTCACAATCAACATAAACATGTTAACTAATATGATTGATATGTTTTGCATTGCAATCTCAAAGGTAATGTGCTCTAGAGGGTGGCATTGTTTTTCAAACTATTTATTATTATATAACTTTTTAATCATGGATTGCTTAGGGAATGAAGTGCAACTCATAAAGCCAGCCCTAAATAGTTATAATATTGCTAATGATGCTGTTGATGATATGAAATGAATGGAGAATGATGATTTATAAAGTCAACCCTACCTTCTTGTTGTGTTATTTATCTAAAGCTTAAATATTTTGCTTAGCTAAACTTTGTTTACTTTGATTTGGTAGTTGTTGTGCAATTTAACTGAAATTTGGAGCAGACCAGCTTTGCACTTGCTCTTGAATGCAGCTGACTTTCTAAGACATATCTTCTCATTCTCTTTATTTGTGCTAGGATTTTCCTCTCATTGACTGCTGTATTTATACAATGAGGATTTCTTTCAACAATGTTTGACATCTATCTAAATTAATTTTGTCTCCTTTGCTTCCTTTTATAGCCATTTCTCTCTGTTAAGACAATGGGAACAGTGTGGACAACCCAAGATTGTAGTCACTTGCAAGAATCAACAAGAAATGTTAGTATTCTTCCTACCTTTTTGTAGTTATCCTTTCCTGCATTTCATGAAAATGACTGGTATCTGGATCATTGTTGGAAATGT
>NW_021328660.1:0-972 GCF_001605985.2 Dendrobium catenatum | reverse complement strand
AAGTAGCTGGCAAGTGAAGTAAACTGAGCATTGAACCAAGCGATGTCCTGGTCATGCTGCTGCTGCTGGTGATCCATGTAACTGGAACGGCCTGAATTTAAAGAAATGGCCATATCGTCCTGGCCGATATGGTTTAATAATTGCGTACAAGTCGATTTGTCAAAAAGACAGTCTGATCGTCCGGGCCGATCAGATATCGGCCAGGCCGATTACACATAGGCGATCGTCCCGAGAAGTCAATCCGGACGACCGTTGAAAAAGGCAGATCGTCCGGGCCGATTAGGTGTATGGTCTAGGACGATGCACAAAAATTGATCGTACCGGCTGAAGTTAAAACGTTTTAAATCACTGCCACATATATTGTCCAGGACGAACAGTGGCTCGGCCGGGACAATTTTCCAATAATGGATCGTCCGGGGCCGAATTTAAAGATCAAAACGTGCTGACACGTGGATCATCCAGGATGATCCAGTGTATCGGCCAGGACGATGCACATAAAATACATCGGCCAGATGAAATATTCTATCGGCCAGGACTATCATCATGATTGCAACAGAGTTCGATCATATCGTCTAAGATGATATAGGATCGTCTAGGACGATGAGTTAAAGTAAGCACAAAAAAAAGGCCAGCAGATGGATTTTGAAGATGATTTGTCATATCGTCTAGGACGTTAAAAGTATCGGCCAGGACGATGTGACTTGAAATTGAGATCAAGAAAAGAATGGTGATGATCAAGACCCTAAAAAATAAAAAAAAAGAAAAACAGTCAAAACACAGTAAAAGAAAAACAAAATCACAAGAAAAATAAAAAAAACGAATATTTTTTGGATTTTAATTTTTCTAATATTTTTTTTTGTTTTATATAGGCATCATATGAGAATTTTTTTCAAAAAGTTAAACTTTTAAAGTTCCAAGAAATCAAGAAGTTTAAAAAATCTTAATCAGAAGAAGGTAGAACATCTGATTCTG
>NW_021328659.1:0-469 GCF_001605985.2 Dendrobium catenatum | reverse complement strand
ATACCAAACATCTTTAGAAATCTCTTTTAGAAGTTGTAAAAATATTTCTAATTGATCCAAAATCTTTCTAGAGATATCCAACATCCCTAGAAGCCCCTTAGAAGTTGTCTAGATACTTCTAACCAAGCTAAATCTTTTCTAGAAATATCAAATGTCTCTAGAATTCTCCTTAGAAGTTGCCAAAATACTTGTACTCCTATCAAATTCTCTTTAAGGATATCAAATGTCTTTAGAGACCTCTTTAGAAGTTGCCAAAATGCTTCTAATCTCTCTTCCAAGAGCAATCTAAAACTCTTTCTTTAAGGTGATAGATAGAAATCTCCTTACATTTGTAGATCTTGTCTAAATTTAAGTTTAGACTCTCATAGATCTCACTTTCCCTTTCAAATCATAATCTATTTGATTTGGAAGATCTCGTTTGATCATTCTTTGGTCAACGCCAATATGTGTGGTGTACTTCTATTCGTTC
>NW_021328658.1:0-248 GCF_001605985.2 Dendrobium catenatum | reverse complement strand
GTTGGACCGGGTTTACCGATCCCGCCTGGACCCGTGCAGGTCTACAGGCGGAAGAGGGGGGCGGGAGTCCGGCTGGACCAAAGAGGGACCCCCACTTAAGTGGGGGTATTTTGGGGATGGGAGGATATTTTTTGAAAGGGTATGAAGGGAGCCATTAGAGTTTAGTTTTGGGCATTATGAAAAGTGTATTCTCTTTCTAGTTTTCTTCCTATAGTCTTCTCTTGTGCTTTTCTAGGGTTTTCTTGTGG
>NW_021328657.1:0-572 GCF_001605985.2 Dendrobium catenatum | reverse complement strand
TGAATATTCAAAAGTCCACTGTGGTCCGAATTTGATTTAGATTTGAGTTCAATTCAATTTCATTTTACTTGGGTTCAATTCTTTATCAAGTCACTTAGATTTTGTTCAAAAGTCCAAGTACAAGTCCTTCGTTGTTCTTGTAGAGTTCAAGTCTAAGCATTTGAGTCCTTTATAGTTCAAGTCCGTCTTATTTCAGACAAAATTTCGGCAGCCTCCCGACGTCTCCCCCGTTTATGGGAAAAACCAAGAGGCCTCCTACCCGCCACGTCAATCAAGACGTGCACATTTGGTGTTTGTGAGACACCGCGGCGGTGATTTTATGTTTTTTCATCCACCACGCCAATAAAGGCGTGCATAGGGTTTTAAAAACATTTTTTGAAAAAACAGTTTTTTTTACCGTACCAGTTTAAAAAAAGACAGTTTTCTTTTCCTCCGCTCAAGTGTACTTATGAGTGACCCCGCCTCGCTGTAGGTGCCACACCGAGGTCCCAACCCACCACGCACAGTAAAGGCGTGCATGGGCGGTTTCCCAGTCCGCCACGAACATTGAAGTAGTTTTTTTTTAGGTGATT
>NW_021328656.1:0-364 GCF_001605985.2 Dendrobium catenatum | reverse complement strand
AGGTCCATGTAGTAACTTCAATTTAATTAGGATTACTATTTATTCTTAGATCCCTAAACTCCTTTTACATATGCACAAAGTCATAAGGATTAGTAATAACAAATTTTTCACCCATATAATAGTAGTGACACTTAAGGACAATAATTAAGGACTGAGTCTTAGAAAACCTAGACTTAGGATGCATGAACACTTTAGGATAGAAACATATAATATAGAAAACTTAGTGACACCTTACCCTAGAATTAATGAACATTTTGTTAAATTAAAATTCAATCAATTAGAAAATTTTAGTCAATAATTAACCTATATAGGATATATCAAAACCACACCTGTTGCACATACTTAGAATTATTTGTTAGGACAA
>NW_021328655.1:0-249 GCF_001605985.2 Dendrobium catenatum | reverse complement strand
AAGCAAAGCAGGAATAAAATTGTCTCAAACTTACCCTTAATTTAAGACATAATATATGACATCAAATATACTAGAAGTGTCAATATTTGACATGACCCGAATATTCGACATGAATCTGACTTGAAAATTTTGAGTTCGGACCAACCCATTTGGAAGAATTTGTGTTTCAAATCTTAACCCAATTGTAAATTTGGGTAGGGTTCGTGTCAACCCAAAAACAAACTAGAAGTGGCTCGTTTGTCTGATCTG
>NW_021328654.1:0-326 GCF_001605985.2 Dendrobium catenatum | reverse complement strand
CATATTATCTAAACTTGATACCGAATTTACTATGAAGAATCTGGGCACTGTAAGTGAATTCTTGGGTATCAAAATATCTAAAACTAATAACTCTTATTTTCTATCTCAGGCAAAATACGCTCTGAAAATTCTTTCCCAGGCGAATTTGGCTGACTGTAATCCGCTGGCTAACCCCACATGTACAAAACTTCCGCCCGAATTCGGTCGTCTCACCTCTACCGAAACTCCAGCCCTGTATCGAAGCATTACAGGCGCTCTTCAGTATTTGACACTAACAAGACCCGACATCTCTTATAGTGTCAATCTCTTATCTCAAAATATGCATC
>NW_021328653.1:0-332 GCF_001605985.2 Dendrobium catenatum | reverse complement strand
AGACAACTTAATATATGTGAGAAGAAGAAGGAAAAAACTATGGCATTGAAGGCTAACGAATACTGACTTTTTTGGGTCTGGAAGTAATGATGTTGCCTTAATCACTAAGCAATTCAAAAGATTTCTAAGGAAGGAGCAAAAGCACCATCAGAAGTGGAATAAAGGTAAGGGTAGCCAGAATTCAAAAAGTTCTACTGATATGATTTATTTTAAACTTAGGAAGTTGGGACATGTTAATGTTGATTATCCTGCACTTAAGACTCATCCAAGCAAAGAGAAGGGTGAGGAGAAACCAAAGTTTAGGAAAGATAAGAAGTGGTTTTAAAAGGTAT
>NW_021328652.1:0-254 GCF_001605985.2 Dendrobium catenatum | reverse complement strand
TTATAAATTATGCAAAATAAAATAGTAAGTCCTTTATCGCAAAAAGAAGACTCAAATGAAAACTCTGAATTGTAATCCCATTAAAAATATTTTTAAAATAATTTAAAAATATCTTTATATCCTGATCATACCATTATATTTCTTCACTATTTTAGATATACATGCTAGAAATAAATTTTTTTTTCTTTTAATATCCGACACACTTTTTAAATTATTATTTTTATAAATTATATATTTTTTATAAAACATTTCAT
>NW_021328651.1:0-364 GCF_001605985.2 Dendrobium catenatum | reverse complement strand
ATCAAAACAATATGCATGCTCATTTCCAAACATAATATAATTTTATTTAAATTCATTTTAAATATGACCATTAATATTATACATATATCCTTGTCATATCTTTATCTTTATCATTTCTTGTAAATAATATAATAGTCACAAGAGCCTCCATCTAAAATAGTACCAATGAAGGTACTCTTTTTTTTCATAATCTTTTCAATTTACGTGTACGGGTATATTGCATCCCCAGCTAATACCATAAAAGGGTGTGCTCCATCAGTCAACATATGCATGCAAGCATATCTATCTAGTCATTTCATGCAAATAGTGTTCATTAACTTTATATAATAATATGAAACAACATTTTAATTTTCATTTAACTCAA
>NW_021328650.1:0-256 GCF_001605985.2 Dendrobium catenatum | reverse complement strand
TAGATTTTCCTCTAGAAATTCATCAATATTTTCTTCTCCTTCGAGGTATTCTTCTATATTTTCATCCTCTTCAAGGAATTCCTTTTCTTCAATGTTTTGATCATCTATATTTTCTTCCAGTACTCAGATCTCCGAGCGGCGACGCCATTGGATTTCCGGTTCCTGATTAGGCACGGGGACTTCTTCGATCAGTGGGCTGCGATCGAAGTTAGTCTCTTTTTTTGGAGGGGATGGAGGGCGACGGGATCCCCTGGAG
>NW_021328649.1:0-528 GCF_001605985.2 Dendrobium catenatum | reverse complement strand
CATATCGTACCTAACCTAAGGGTAATCTAGTCGCCAACACATCAATCCATCCATAGAGTACAGAAAAGTAAGCAGACACAGCAAAGGAATTTCATCCACAACATGCAGTGAAAACCACAAAAAACTTCTAGCACACAGTAGTAATGTAAACACCGGCCTAACCTAAATCTAGAGGTGGTTGACCTAGCACATCATCTAAAGTGTGTGTAAAAGGTCGTGTGGCAGGGGTAGATCCTAAAGTGGGTGGTTAATTAAAGTTGTCTAAAATTCTGGGTTTGTTAATGCTTTGATGGGAGATTTAAGCTAAACTTTAAATATTAATGAATTAGTAATTTTAGTTAAATATATTTTAGGAGTTAAATGATCGCTACCTTTGTTTGACACTGAGGCCGTGAAGTTTATTTCACCTTCCTTGGGGTTAAGCTAATAGCCTCGTAGGCTTGGGTTACATAGTAGCAATCGGGGTTAATTAAGTTATTTTAAATTGTTTCGAATTAAAGGGGTGAATTAATATTAGGGGAATTGATT
>NW_021328648.1:0-914 GCF_001605985.2 Dendrobium catenatum | reverse complement strand
TTTTTGTTTTTTTTTGGCCCAAAAAAATTCCGAAAAATCCCAAAAAATTTCAAAAAATTCCTAAAAAATTCAGAAAAAATTTAGAAAATAGGGAAATCCAAAAATTGTAATAACTCCCCCCTATTCTCTCCAAAACCTATAAATAGGCCTTCTAAGCCTTTAGAAAACTTGCACCTTCTCTTTCTTTCTCCCTCTGGCTCTCTGGCGGCTGAGGCTTTCGCTATTTGCGAGCGGGAAATTTCCTCTGCTCGAATTAGCGCCCCTCCTCGCGCGCAGGAGTTACGAGATTTCTTCTCCTCCCCCATGGCTCTCTGGCGGTTGAGGCTTCCCCTATTTGCGAGCGGGAAATTTCCCCTGCTCGAATTAGCGCCCCTCCTCGCGCGCAGGAGTTACGGGATTTCTTCTCCTCCCCCACGGCTCTCTGGCGGTTGAGGCTTTCGCTATTTGCGAGATAGAAATTTCTCCTGCTCGAATTAGCGCCCCTCCTCGCACGCAGAAGTTACGAGATTTGAATGCCATTTGAGCGGAAGTTTGCTGGCGATGGACGATCGAGTTGAAGCTTACTAGCAGTCAACGATCGAGTGTGGAGCCAAAGAAGAGAGTTCGAGGGTGCGTTGCAAGTAGCATTCGAGCGAGAAGACGATGACTATTAGTAGTTCGTTGACTAGCAGAAGTCCAACATCGGGTAGAAGTTCAACGTCGGGTAGAAGACCAATGAGAATTTGTCGACGAGCAGGAGTCTGACGACGAGTAGGAGTCCGCTGACGAGCAGAAGTCCGACGTCGGGTAGAAGTTCACCGTCGGGTAGAAGACCGACGAGATTTAGTCGACGAGCAGGAGTTTGACAACGAGTACGAGTCCGCTGACAAGCAGAAGTCCGACGAAAAGGAGAAGTCCTTCGTCGGGTAGAAGAC
>NW_021328647.1:0-341 GCF_001605985.2 Dendrobium catenatum | reverse complement strand
ACCCTATCGTTCTTCTTCCATAAAAACATACAAAATACCTCAATTTTGTTAGCTCCCCACCTCGGGTAAAAGTCCCAGTATCCTAAAGTTTATAGCTGACCCACCCCTCCAATGTTCATTCCCTTTCACTCGAATAACATCACAAGCAAGAAGAGTTCCATCCACATAAAAACCCTATAAAACAACCACACTTCTATTGCCACCACTTACTCAACTGCTTAAAAAAATATTTAAAAATAATGGAAAGCTCGACAGTCAAAAAGGCAAGGCAAGTAGAGCGAATGGCAGTCAAAGACAGAACAAGATCATAACCTATCGATTCTTCTTCCAACTTCGTAAAA